>NC_079407.1:22846588-23124447 GCF_029220125.1 Pseudoliparis swirei
AATGACTCCTCAAAGCTCATAACCCTATTATGAAACCTATTCCTTCAAATATACTGAAGGAGATTACATTTTAGTCTGCCGTCTTAGTTCTCAAAGGTGTATTAATTACCTTCGCAAGAGGATGGCGCGGCTGTGTCCAGACGCCGTCGTGGTAGCTCCGCGGAGATTGTGCGCTCTTTTAGTTTTTGTGTTTATTTTTAATATTTTCTTTGGCACAAACACATCGGCACTAACAGCATACGAACGCAGCACACTTTTGGACATAAACTTTTGCGCAAAACAAGGGTTTTTGTCCACTTTTTCCATCGATCCAGCGTGGCGGCAGAGATCGTCGGCGAACCACAACAACAACAGTGGAGCCGCTACTACGGGGAGATGACGAAACATCGAGGGAAGCGGGCGGAATTCGAACAGACTGAGAGTTCAAGCCCACCGTCCACCTCTGCCCAGCATCCTTCTTGCTAACGTCCAGTCTCTGGAAAATAAGCTGGATGATGTTAGGCAAGGATCAGATTCAACGGGACATGAGGACTGTAACATCTTTTGTCTGATGAAACATGGCTGACCCGCTGGTGCCGGATCGAGTCATATGCCCAACCGAGTCCTTCTCTGTTTTCCGTCCAGACAGAACGGAAGAGTCTGGTAAATCTAAGGGTGGAGGGTTTGCTTCATGACTAACAACAAGTGGTGCAACCCCAAGGACATTAAGACTCTTTCTCGTTCCTGCTCACGAACCTGGAACATCTGACGATCTCATGCCGTCATTCTACCTTCCCGGGAGTTCAGCTCGGTCATCACCACAGCCGTCTACATACCACCACAAGCGGACACCGGCGTAGCACTATCGGACCTACATGATGTGTTATGTCGGCATCAGAACAAGTATCCCGACGCGGCTGTGGTGGTGGCTGGGGACTTTAATAGGGCAAACCTAAAAAGTCATGCCGAACTTTCACCAGCACATTACGGTGCTACCAGAGGAAAGAACGTTGGACCACTGCTATCGCCATTCAAGAGAGGCTACAAGGCTGTCTCTCTCCTCCGTTGCAAATCGGACCATGCCGCCATTTTTCTGCTACCGGAGTACCAACAACGGATAGCGGAAGCGGTAGTGACGAGGGCGAAGCGGTGGTCTGACCAATCAGAGGCTGAGCTACAGGGCGCTCTGCGTGTCGTCGACTGGGACATGATCCAATCCAGTTCCAGTGACGTCAGCGAGTTTATGGACGTAACAATGAGCCCCAAAGCAACGCTAGCGGACACCATAGTCCCCAGGGTAAAGTTAGGGTCTTTCTAACCAAAAGCCGTGGGTTGATAGATCCATCCGTGAAGCTGTGAACGCCCGTACTGCTGCCTATAACTCCGGTCTTGTATCCGGCAACATGGACGAGTACAAGGCAGCGGTCTATGGACTGAGGAGGGCGGTGAAGGAGGCCAAGAGGAGGTACCGAGACAGAGTGGAATCACAGATGGAGCAGCGCGACACCAGGCGCCTATGGCAGGGGCTACGGACTATCACAGACTACCAGAGCAGACCCCGCGCAATGGTGAGAGCGGACGACCTGAACTCATTTTATGCACGGTTTGAGGCTAGCAACAACAGCGCTAGCTCGCCGGCTAACAACAACACCGTTAGCGTAGCCGAGGTGAGTTCTACCGCTGGGGATGAACACACACTCTCTGTGACCGAGCACAGTGTGAGGAGGGCTCTGTTGAGGGTGAACACCAGGACAGCTGCAGGTCCAGATGGCATATCTGGGCGAGTACTGAAGACCTGTGCTAACCAGCTAGCTCCAGTGTTCACCACAATATTCAACCTCTCCCTGGCTGAGTCCGTGGTCCCCGCCTGCTTCAAGAGATCCACTATTGTCCCTGTGCCCAAGAATGCTTCTCCAGCATGTATGAATGACTACCGACCGTGGCCCTCACCTCGGTGGTCATGAAATGCTGAGAGGCTGATAAAGGACTACATCTGCGCCTTCCTCCCTTCCTCCATGGACCCGCTGCAGTTTGCTTATCGCCCAAACAGATCCACGGATGATGCTGTCTCCCAGGTACTGCACACCACACTCTCTCATCTGGACAGCCAGAGGGGGCTATGTGAGACTGCTGTTCATTGTTTGTAGTTCAGCTTTCCACACCGTAGTCCCCTCCAGACTGGGCCGCAAGCTGATTGAGCTGGGACTGAACACCCCCCTGTGTGCTTGGATCCTGGACTTCCTGACCGCCAGGCCACAGGTGGTCAGGGTGGGCAGACACACCTCCAGCACCCTCACCCTGAACACAGGATCCCCCCAGGGTTGCGTCCTCAGCCCCCTACTGTACTCCTGTACACACATGACTGTGTGGCCAGGTTCAGCTCCAACACCATCATCAAGTTTGCGGATGACACAGTGGTGGTGGGCCTGATCTCCGACAACGACGAGAAGGCCTACCTGGAGGAAGTTGCTGATCTGTCACTCTGGTGCCGGGACAACAGCCTCCTCATGAATGTCACCAAAACTAAGGAGCTGATTGTGGACTTTAGGAGGGTACAACAACAGAGGACGTACTCACCACTGGGGATTAACGGGACTACTGTGGAGAGGTGAGCGGGTATAAATACCTGGGAGTCCACATCACCGAGGATCTGACATGGTCAACAACACAGACACTCTGGTGAGAAAGGCAAGGCAGCGCCTCTACCACCTCAGGCAGCTGAGGAAATTTAAAGTTTCCCAGAGGATCCTTCAGTCCTTCTACTCTGGAGCTGTAGAGAGCGTCCTGACAGGAAGCATCACAGCCTGGTTTGGCAACTGCTCCGCTCAGGACAGGAAGGCTCTGCAGAGAGTAGTGCTCGGCTGAACGCACTATTGGAACTACACTCCCACCTGCAGGACTTGTACACCAGGAGGTGCAGAACCAGAGCTGGCAGGATCATGAAGGATCCTCACCACCCCAACAACAGACTGTTTCAGCTGCTGCGGTCAGGCAGGCGCCTCCGTAGTCACGCTGCAAGAACAGAGAGACTGAGACGGAGTTTCTTTCCTCAGGCCATCAGGATTGTGAACTCCGACCTCACCAGGACCCCCACATAGACCCACACAACTGCCCCTCTTAGGCACACACACACACACACACTTAGTATAAATATTGTACTGTAAATATTGTGTTGTTTTTTATTGTAAATAGTGTGTACTTGTTGCCCTTGCACATTCCTGCTGAGCATTGCCACTTTCATTTCACTGCACACCCTGTGTGTGTATGTGACAAATAAAACATCTTGAATTGAAAATGCGGAAGGTTATGTTTTGATCGCCGTGTATTTATTTATTTGTATGCGTGTTATTCGCATAACAAAAAAAGTTTTAAACCGAATCGCATGAAATTTGGTGGGATGATTGGTTATTATCCGGGGGCAATTTGATTAGATTTTGGGATCAATCGGGGTCAAGGTCATGGAAAGGTCAAAATCTTCAATTTGTATCCAATTGGCATGCAACTAATGCCAACATGTTCATAATTCAATGCCCAATCTTGTGATATGCGAAGGTATGCGCTCTACCGAGTGCCCATTCTATTTTATTCATAGCGTTCGGCTGGAATACGTGTCGGTTGACCGCCTTAAACCGGGACATTTGGACCTGGACCAGCCGGTAAGGTTGGCTGAACCCCCACAACAGGGGTGATCTCGAACCCTCTTACCTTCCCATGACAAGATCCAGAGGGGCGCATCAACGGGGGTCTTGCCCCAGAGACTCTGAGTCGGGCGGGTCGATTGATCCGGGCCCCGAGACAGAGGGTTTGGTGGGGTCTAGGTGAATTCTGGGGGGAGGCATGTTGGGGACGAAGGACAAATTCATGAGGGCCCTTTTAGAGAAGGGGCGTAACCCTGGTGACGGGGGGTGTTAGAGCACCAGGAAGTAAATGTCAACACAGGTGTTGGGAAGAGAAATAAACGAAGGAAATATCAGACTCCTCGTTCTTTCCACACACCTACAACAGGTAATGTGATTTATTGATGCAGTCTGGTGGTTGCTTTGGAAAAAATGCAATTTAAAATGTACAGCCAGCGATATTATTTCTTCTGTTTGTATGCCAGAGTGTGGACGCACACTCAGAACAGTCTGGTGTGTGTGTGTCTGCTTTGGCTAGATGACAAAATAAGTACAGTTGTCTTTTGTTTTCTTTATATATATGATTATTACCCTGTTAAACCTCCATACTAAGATCTTATAACACATTCCATTAAAGGAGAGCAGCTCAGAAAACACGGACCGACATTACACCCAATGAACTACAAACGCATCAGGGGAAAAGGAGGAGCTAATGTTAGTTTAGCAAGTTGGTTTTGATCACTAGCTCACTACATGATCAATATCTCTGTTCAAAAGCAAAACAATTGATTCATTACAGTAAAACCACAGAGATGCCAGTGTGGTGGGGAGCGCTCCCCGAGTACTGAATGCAGCACAGCGTGTCGTGTTTGTGAACCACATGTGATCTTATTATGTTGACTTTCCTGCTGCAGTACTTGCAGGTCTGGTGTTTGGCATAGACGGGGGTCTGGAAGAGGGACAGATCCAACCGCTCAGCATCATTTGAGGTGTGGCCGCGGTGTCACCGGACACTGAGGGATATCAGGCTGTCAACAGAGGCTAATGAGATGTGGCCGGCCTCTGGCAGCTGGCAGCCCTAAAGACCTTCATTCTGGGTGGGCTGGCACGACAATCAAGGAAAACGTCTGCCTCCTCTTGCCATGAAAAGCACGAGCACATGCACAACACAACACATGCAATAAAATAATTGGTATAGAGACATTATCTGACAAATCACTCAAATTCACGATTTATAGCTTGAATATTTCTAAAAATGGGTTAACATTCTCTCTAAATCACTGTATAGTGTTATACAATACTTGGACAACATTAAACATAAAGTCCTAAG
Organism: Pseudoliparis swirei; assembly: GCF_029220125.1. Classification (NCBI taxonomy): domain Eukaryota; kingdom Metazoa; phylum Chordata; class Actinopteri; order Perciformes; family Liparidae; genus Pseudoliparis; species Pseudoliparis swirei. The sequence goes on from NC_079407.1 coordinate 22,851,515, forward strand.
CTGTATTGCGTTATTTTTTTCAATAAAATACACAAAGTATGGATTGTTACTGCATAGGGCATATGTCCAAAAACGGTTATTCCATATCAATTCTATTTTTTACAGGAACCGGTCATATGATCAAATATGGTGCCCACATTTTCCATGCCGTAATTTTACCTATTTCACTAAGACCTTCACAAACAACACACATGTAATCACTAAGAACAACTATTCAAGCATAACATGTGTGAGTTTCATCAACTTAACCATGGTTAGTTTAGTTGTTTGGACCGAAATTGTAGAGTCCAGCTTCAAAATCGTCTTTTCCGGGATTCCGAATAAAAAGGAGAAAATCAAACTCGCCCCTGGTCTCTGCTGATTGGTCAAATGCAACAAATGAAGGTGCTGTGACTTAGGGTGATCTGTGCTGATGGGCTGAGGGAAATCCATATGATTATTGAACTCACTGAGGCGCGTCAAGGACGCAATTAGTACAGCGTGTTAAATTACCATATATGGTTCCTCGCTCGATAAAGGGACCTGCTGCTGTGTTCCAGCATTGAAATGTCTTATCAGTAATGGAAACCGGCTGTTAATGTTCTGTTAAAGCCAAGTCCGCCCCCTCTGTACCCACAGGTTTAATACTTAATGAATGCACTTTGAACACACACAGACACACACAGGATTGCACAAATGCAAACACACAAGCAGAGGGGGGCTGAGGTGTAAATGCAGCCCCCCCTAAAACTGCACTGCATGATTTATACGGGTTATATGGGTTTACAGACGGGTCCATGTGTACCCGGACCCCCTCAGTGGGGCAGCAGGTGTGAGGTGAGTCCTCTAACGAGCCCTCCATCATTCATGCGCAACATCCTCACCTGCAAAACGAGGTGTGAAGGACACCATTCACACTTACTGTGTACAGCAGAGCCAAGGGAGGGGGGGGGGCGGGTAATCAGGGGGAAGAGGGGTAATCAGGGCCTCCTCCCAGCTGGACTGGTCCATATCAACAGTGATGCGTTCTGGATACATCCTGATCAGATGATAAACCACTTTATCAGGATGGGGGCAGCCATTCTCCTTTTGGATCTGTCAGAGATCACGTGTTGTGTTGGCACGAGTTTCGGGTCGTGTTTCTTTCAACGTACTGTAATCATCAACAGTAAAACATCCGCCAGATTAAGACCTGGATTAGTATGAGGACGATCCTCAGCTCTGCATCTTTCACAGACTAATGAGCGTTGGCTGTAATTGCGTAAAGGCCAAGGACACAAACCAGAGGATTATCAGTTCAACCAGATTCACCTGATCTGATGATCAGGAGGGGGAAATTCTCCCTGGAAGCTTTGAGTAAAATGGTGAGGAGAGAAAACAGAGGGGAGAACTCAAGGAGTTGTCTGCTGAGATTTGTCAAATATTTCTACCACAGTCACAACTGTTTGTCTAGAGGTGTGTGTGTGTGTGTGTGTGTGTGTCCAGCCCGTGGCAAGGGTAGAGCTTACGCTGAATATTTAGATAATTTTTCGAAAACAAATCTTGCCGTGTGTGTGCCGTACATTAGTGCCCAGAAGCTTTTCCCCATTAGTCACACACAGAAGCACACACTTGAGTGTTACGGTTTGGAACTAGGAAATCGCTTTATTTAATAAGGTGATTGTTGAAACCGAACAGACTGTACACACACACACACACTGAACATGTCTGGAGGGGAGGGTTGCACAACTTCTCCATCTCAAACAGTCAAATCATTTTATGGTTGGGCACGCTTCAAATCTGTGTTATTTTTCCTGTGGTTACCTGTAGGTTATTACATAATTCCCCTTATAAGTTCAATATTGAGCGCTGGGTTGAAAAGGTGGTTTTAAAGGAACGGCAGCTGTGATTCAAACATTCACAGTGGATGTCAGTTTCATGTTGAAATCGATACATACCACAAACAATTACCTCACAAGCTCAGAGCTACCAACTCTCACGGTTTCGCCGCAGGACACGCTTTGCATGTTTCACACGCCTCACGCCACACAACCAGTTTCTCACGGCAAAAGAAATTTGATTTGGGCGAGCGTTGGTTCCTTTTCAAACTCATGACGATAGATGGCGCTAAGGAGCGCATCTATAAACCTATTCGCTGCATAGACATCCTATTTACCCCAAAGAGTCCCGGAGTCAGCAACAGAAGAAGATTTTCAAACAGACACAACGAGCAGAGACTACGGTGTGTTAATGCAGGGCTCTCAAGTGTCACGCATTGAGCGTGACAGTCACATTTCGGTCTTAAGTCACGACTCCGCCACACATCGATTTCACGCTGAAAAAAACTCTGCTATTTAATGCCGCAGCGCCAACATGAGCTGGCTGCTGCCCTCACCGTGGAGGAATCTGCGCTCCCCTGGAGTTCTGCTGTGAGGAGCCACTTATCAGCCAATCAAAAAAAAGAAATGGGCTACACAATAGCCAATCAGAAAAAAAACGTATCTGTTGTATCTGGGTAAGATTTAATCCAGCAACCAATGAAAATAAAGCATCCTGGAATTGCGCGCGACTGGGGGGGGGGGGGGGGGGTTAGATATGTCACTCTTGCCTGTCTTCAAAACTTGAGAGCCCTGTTAATGACATGTGGTAATCATCAGACCTTAGTGCTGCTGTTAGACCTTAGTGCTGCATTCGACACCATTGACCATGACATCCTGTTACAGAGACTGGAGCAGTCGATTGGCATTTCAGGCACGGCACTAATTTGGTTTAAATCCTATTTATCAGATCGATCTCAGTTTGTATTTGTAAACGATGACGCCTCGATAACCACCAACGTTAATCACGGAGTTCCACAAGGTTCTGTGCTTGGACCAATTTTATTTACCTTATACATGCTTCCTTTGGGCAATATTATCAGGAAACACTCCATAAACTTTCATTGTTATGCAGATGACACTCAACTATATTTATCGATAAAACCAGAGGAGAGCAACCAACTCTGTAAAATTCAAGCATGTCTTAAAGACATAAAACATGGATGACCTGCAACTTCTTGATGTTAAACTCAGACAAAACCAAGTAATTTTAATCGCCCTGAGCACCTCAGAGATCAATTATCTGGTGATGTGGATTCTGTAGACGGCATTGCCCTGGCATCCAACACCACTGTAAAGAATCTTGGCGTTATCTTTGATCGACTTGTCCTTTAACTCCCACGTAAAGCAAATCTCAAGGACTGCATTCTTTCATCTACGTAATATTTCAAAAATCAGGCACATCTTGTCTCAAAAGATGCAGAAAATTGGTTCACGCGTCATACTTGAGACTGGATTATTGCAACTCCTTATTAGCAGGCTGCTCTAATAAATCTCTTAGGTCCCTCCAGTTGATCCAGAATGCTGCAGCTCGTGTTCTCACTAAAACTAAGAAAAGAGATCACATCACTCCTGCACTAGCTGCTCTGCACTGGCTCCCAGTAAAATCAAGAATCACTTTTAAAATTCTTCTCTTAACCTACAAAGCCTTGATTGGTGATGCTCCATCATATCTTAAGGAGCTTGTCGTACTATATTGCCCCACTAGAGAGCTACGCTCACTAAATGCGGGACTACTTGTAGTTCCTAGAGTCTTAAAAAGTAGAATGGGAGCCAGAGCCTTTGGTTATCAAGCTCCTCTTTTATGGAACCAGCTTCCAATTTCAGTCCGGGAGGCAGACACAGTCACCTCGTTTAAGAGTAGACTTAAGACCTTCCTCTTTGACAGAGCTTATAGTTAGGGCTGAATCAGGTTTGCCCTGGTCCAGCCCCTTGATATGCTGCTATAGGCTTATAGCTGCGGGGACGTTTTAGGATGCACTGAGTACCTATCTCCTCTTTTTCTCTCCTTAAGGATGAATTTTCATCTCTCAATCACACGTTACTAACTCTGCTTTCTCCCGGAAGTCCTTTTGACTTTACGTCTCATGGGGTCATCGGACCCTATGAGACGGCATAGATCCCATCTGCCTGATGGATCGTCTGGGTCGTGGAATTCCTGCTCATGACTACGCCACTGTCCTGTTGAGACTCCGCCCACTCCTCCTCCCACCGCCATCTGCCTGATGGATCGTGGAGGTCTCCATCGTGGAATATGCCTACTATGAACTATTCATACACTCTGTCATATTCATTGAATGTATTTTAACTCTAAATCTGTCCTTCTGTACACATTACATCTATTGCATCTGTCCATCCTAGGAGAGGGATCCTCCTCTGTTGCTCTCCTCCAGGTTTCTTCCCTTTTTTTCCCCCTGAAGGGTTATTTGGGAGTTTTTCCTGGTCCGATGTGAGGTTTTGGGGCAGGGATGTCTATGTGTACAGATTGTAAAGCACTCCGAGACAAATTTGTAATTTGTGAAATTGGGCTATACAAATAAACTGAATTGAATTGAATTGGTTCAATTAAGTTCTCACTCTTAAACTTTAAATCTTGAAAGAAATAATTATTTGTGTTTGTGCGTGTGATTTTGTGTGTTGATGTAAACTCAGCTGTCATAACAAGCCGCAGGAGAGCACCGTGTTAACCTCTTGGTATACTGCATGCTCAAAACATCAGAGCATTGTTTATTAAGGCTGCCCACATAGCATTTATCACTTTATTTGCAGGCCTAGGAAAAGGACCCTCTCAAAAAAATTCAAAACAGTACTTTGAACAAGTAAGATGTATTATAAAGAATTTAACATAAAGACAGGACATTTGTGCAATAGAATTAGGCATGTTTTTGTAAATGAGAGTAGAGTTATTAAAAAACATTTTAATTCTTTAAGGTAGCAAAGATGTCTCGTAAAAGACCTTTGCCAGGCCAGAGTGCAGGGTACAACATGGGTACAACATGGGTACAACGCCAAATTAATTCAAATTTCCTGATATTTGAGCCACCAACGTGTGTGGCTGCGTGCGCGGCAACATTTTGGTCACCCCCAACAAAATCTCGCTCCAAGGATTTTTGAAAAGTTGGCAGCTCTGCAAGCTACTCCTGCAGGATACTGGACCGTCACAATCTGACACAATATTCAAAGATGTGTGGCTCGAGTGATGGAGAGCAACAGGTATGAGCTGCAAACTGCTCAGCATCAGCCGGGATCGAGTCAGGAAGTTCAAGCATCTCAGGGTCTCGTTGTGCAACTCACTCCACGATCACATTAAAAAAACGACGCTTATTGGCTTTAGAACACAGGCGTCAAACTCAAGGCCTGCATCCTAATTTGACGTGGCCCGTACAATTACTGCGCAAAGAAAAATGTTACGGAAAAAATCTGGTCCTTTTATTTTGAAGATCATTTTGTATTTCGTATCCTCCATAAAAATGTCATCTTGCACGAATGGGGCAAATGTTTCGCGCGCGTTAATCGCTTCTGTACGTATCCATGCAAAACAAAATATTGTTACATCCCAGTTCTCCCATTATGAATTCCTCCAGACTCCGGTACGTCAGTGTTACACTCATATTGAAGTGAGGGCTGCTTAATGTGTGTAAGTATTTACCAATAATAAGGTAATCAGAAGAAGAAAAGTTAATGTTGTATATTTGAATCTTTTTTAATTATTATATTATTATATGTATATATATGTACAGGACTGTCTCAGAAAATTAGAATATTGTGATAAAGTTCTTTATTTTCTGTAATGCAATTAAAAAAACAAAAATGTCATGCATTCTGGATTCATTACAAATCAACTGAAATATTGCAAGCCTTTTATTCTTTTAATATTGCTGATTATGGCTTACAGCTTAAGAAAACTCAAATATCCTATCTCTAAATATTAGAATATCATGAAAAAGTATACTAGTAGGGTATTAAACAAATCACTTGAATTGTCTAACTCGCCATCCCATCACGCCGTAGACGATTACCGGAGGTAAATTCTTCCGCACACGGCGGTAATGAAGGGGAGATAATGGAGGATGCCTGGGCGCTGAGACTTAATAGACGCCGGCTTAGCGGACTGCGGTGAGGGCGATGAACCGAGGAACGGCGGGGGGGGGGGTCTGTCATGGCGGGGATGAGAAGCGCCCCCCCGCGTGTGTTTTCACACCAGCTTGTTTGTTTATCTACCATTGGTTTATTTGCCCTTGTCTTTTATTTCTCATTGTGGCTCGGATGGGGAAATAGCACATTTGCGTCAACCCCTCCCTCTCTCTTTTTTAAAAACCCTTTCATTCATCTGTCTGCAGCCTCTCCTCTTCTTTTTCTCCCCGTCCTGGACTTTTACATCACTTTTACATCCATTTTGTATTCAACAATTAGCGTTTTAATTTTCTCACTGATTAATCTTTTATACCGCGCAACATTCAGAATTGTAGAGGTGAAGTAGGGTTTTTTGGGGCGTTTGCTGAGCCCGGGCCACTAAAGTATGTACAATAAATATTAAAGGATTTAGATTTGCACGTCAGGGTCTTTGCTTGTGAACAAAATGAACCCAAATCTCAATTTGGAAGAACACGTTGCTTTAAGCGGCTCCGTTTCTGTGTTTCCAGAAGACACCTTCGACTTGAAAATTTCAGGGAGGGACAGCTTTAAGGGGTGCGCTTCATTTAACCACCTGTGGCTTTTGGGATGAGAGTCATAAAGGTTGAAAGCTGTAAAAAGAGGAAGGACAGAGATGAAAGAACAAATGCCGTTTTAACTCGCCGGCAGCGGCCTCAAAACACTCGCACACTTTGGGCACATCTGCGTGGTCTCACAGGACAGGCTCGCTTTAATGTGAATTGATGAATTATTGAAAGGTAATGTGAGTTGATTGGAGGGGCATGATGTGAATATACCAGCTCTCTGTAGGGATACAATGGTAACCATAGCAGCGGCAGTTCCTCTTAGTGCCACTTCACCAGTAACAGCAACTCACCGGTGAAGCAGACCTAACAGCGCCATTGTTCTGCTGCTTGCCCTGAAGAAACCTACTCCACTTCATCATTGTTATTAACATGAAAGACAACATGAATTAATCAGAGAACTCACTTGAGGTCATTAGAATCAGTAGGTTTCACGTATTTTACTGTTTATAGGAAGTGGAAAGAGTGAATTCAGTTTTTTTCAATTCAGTTTATTTGTATAGCCCATTTTCAAAAATTACAAATTTGTCTCGGAGTGCTTTACAATCTGTACACATAGACATCCCGGTCCCAAAACCTCACATCGGATCAGGAAAAACTCCCAAATAACCCTTCAGGGGGGAAAAAGGGAAGAAACCTTCAGGAGAGAACAGAGGAGGATCCCTCTCCAGGATGGACAGAACAAGAGATGTAATGTGTACAGAAGGACAGATTTAGAGTTAAAACACATTCAATGAATATGACAGAGTGTATGAATAGTTCATAGTAGGCATATTCCACGATGGAGACCTCCACGATCCATCAGGCAGATGGAGGTAGAAGAGGAGGAGTGGGCGGAGTCTCAACAGTGGGCGGAGTCTCAACAGGACAGTGGCGTAGTCAGGAGCAGGAATTCCACGACCCAGACCTCGACGATCCATCAGGCAGATAGGATCTATGCCGTCTCATAGGGTCCGATGACCCCATGAGACGTGAAGTCAAAAGGATTCGGGGGAGAAAGCAGAGTTAGTAATGTGCAATAGAGAGATGACAATTCATCCATAAGGAGAGAAAAGAGGAGAGAGGAGCTCAGTGTATCCTAAACGTCCCCCAGCAGCTATAAGCTTATAGCAGCATCTCTAGGGGCCGGACCAGGTGAACCTGATGGGGGGTGCACTTTTCACTGTTTTCTACTCCCTATTTGATCTTCTTCGTTCTCCTTTTACAGTCTTTAGTTCACTCTTTTAATCTTTCTTCTCCTTTTTTTGTATTCCTTCTTCCCTCATCTCCATTATTGTCCATTCTCCCCTGCACTTGCCCCTTTCCAACCTTCCACTTATCTCCCTTCTTCCCCTCCCGCACCATTGTGATAATCTGTAGCTAAATAGGCAGCTGATCCCTTTAAAAAGCCACGCTACGGCGAGGAGGATAGTGTTTACATGGCCTCCAGCAAATGTGCTGCACCACTGGGAAATTAATTAGCCGGCCCAACTCTCTGATGCTTCCATTTCCCCCCTCTCTCCAAGTTATCTCTCCTCTCCGAAATTCCTTCTCTCTCTCTGTCACTTGGTTTCAATCCAAGGATTTTATATTATGTCGAAAACTCAGAAAAGCGGCGAGGAAATGTCAAATTTCAAAAGCCGAAAGAAAGTTTCACACGCTCTTAAAGATGCTTTTATTGCGTTATGAAAATAAGTAATGCGATAAACTGGGATGAAAATGCATGTGCTGAAAAATAAACCACAGGTTTGGCCCAGTCGGTCCATTTAGTCCACAAGAAATTGAAAAGGGGCTTCGCAGCTTTCTTTGAAACAGTTTATGTGAGATACTTCTAAAACACTCTTCTCCAGCAGGAACTTCAGATTGTTGAAATCTCCATCCATCCATCCATTTTCATCCGCTGTCGCGGCGGCAGCAGACCCAGCTGGCTGACCCAGACTTCCCTCTCACCCGCGACATTTTCCAGCTCATACTGGGGGATCCCGATGCGTTCACAAGCCAGCCGGGAGATGTAATCCCTCCAGCTTGTGCTGGTTCTTCCCGGGGGTCTCCTCCCAGATGGACGTGCCTGGAAAACCTCAAAAGGGAGGCGTCCGAATCAGATGCCCGAACCACCTCAGCTCCACAAGTGTATTTTCCTGGTTTGAAATGGGAACATGAAATATGTCTGTTGCCTGTCTAGAACAAAAAACAAACTCGGATAATAATCAATTCTCAAAGGACCCTCATGTTGATGCATTTTTGTTTGATATGGATTCCTTTGTTTGGACTTGGGAATGTGTCGAACTAGTCGACATCGTGGCCGTTTCTTTTGCAGCTGGGACTTTAAAAAACCTACAAGCGTGACTAATTTGCCAAGTCTGTTTCTCTGTTGCTCTCTAGATTTTCTCTCTGACATCGGTTTATTTTTCATCAATCAATACTGCGATGTGGCCGTCTGTCCCAAATGTGTTGAGACGAGAGAGCAAAGTGCATTCAGAAACTGCAGATGGGAAATAAAACTAATGGGGTGGTGAAATGTTTAGTCAGTGTGTGAGTGTGTTTGTGTGTGTGCGCAATGATCAATCACAATCGAGTCACCGGAAAAATAATGTTGGCAAACCACAGATACGTTGAAGTAATGTTGTATGCAGTCGGTCTGAGCACTACTTACTGAAAGTTATGTGGTATAGCGATGAGTATAAGAAGCGGGGAAGCGTTGAACAAACACAGGACTTTCACCCAGGAGAACGCTGTACGTGTGAGACCAAAAGTAAATGTTGACCGTATGCTCGTAACGTAAGGTTGTTACACTTACAAGATAAAGCTACGCAAGTAAGTCAGCTCGGGGCTATCGTCATGTAGCCCCTCGGTTTTTTGACGTCGTTATTTGAACACAAATTCCGACGTTTCTCCTCGCCTTGACCGAGTCGTTTGGCTGCCTGAAGCCGAGCGTCAACCACGGGGCGCTGTGCACCTCTGCAAGCCGATATCCGTGATATCGTTTCACAACATCAGCTTCACATCACGAAGGAGGCTCAGCAGAGGATGTTCTTCCCGAGGCTGGTGAGGAAATTCAACTTGCCAAAGACAATGATGGTGCACTTCGACACCTCCAGCATCGAGTCCATCCTCTGCTCCTCCATCACCGTCTGGTACACTGACGGTACTGCCAAGGACAGGGCCAGGCTGCAGCGCATCGTTCGCTCTGCTGAGAGGTCGATTGGCTGCAATCTGTCGTCCCTCCAGGACTCCCTCGCTTCAAGAGCCCTGAAGCGAGCGAGGAAGATTGAAGCTGACCCCTCTCACCCTGGATCACCTTTTCTTCAAAGAATTTCAGAACAGAAATCCTGTGCTTTTATTTTGAAGGTATTTTTTTCTGTTCACTCTCCTTCCTCGCCAGACTATTTGTGATAAGGTGAGGAGGCGGGGCTTATCGTCATGTAACCGCCATCCACCGCGGAAGAAATTAACCACTATTTGTACGTGTTGTGCAAGTCCCACAAACGTCGGACCATCAAGCCCCCGTGTCTGGGTTCACAATATTCATATTACATATAATATTATCCGTAGCCGCGCACAGCTTCTCCAGGAACTGCGTCTGGATGACGGCCGCTTCCAGACGATCAACTTAGCCTCCGTAGTTTCTGATTGGCATGACGTCAGTGATGTCAGGCGGAGCATTTCAACGCCAATTGGCTGTAACGACACAGCCTCACATACTTTTTTTGTCCGAGTTGAGACGCTTTTTTTTTGCGTCACGTCATTAACGCGTCCGCCGGATATGACGTGTTAATCACATCCAGACGCGTCACTGTGCATTGACTTTGTATTGAAAATCATCCCCAGTTCTCCCATTATGATTTCCTCCATCAGGTCTACGTCAGTGGTGAGTGCAGCTTCATTTTCAGCAGTATTTACCTCGTGATATGGCAATCAGAAGAAAAGTTACTCTTTTTTAGTTACACTTTTTTGTTTAATTAATTTGGATTTTGTGGATAAAAGCTGCTCCTCGTCACACTGACTTGTTTCCATAGTGCGGTTGTGAAAGAGTTATAAAGAGTCTAGAGGAGCCGGGTGTTTGAGGAAGAAGTTTCGAAGCCAGGGGTGCATCTTAAGTATTTATTTTAGCAGAACAAACATTTTATTCCTGGTTGTTTTAAGGACCCAGATACGGCCACCACGTTTATACAGATAAAAAACCCACAGTCCATCCTAAAGACAGTGGCCGTTCATCAATACCCAGTAGGCTACACTGAGTACAGACTTGTGTACTTTTGACTTTGTTCTTGGGAGTCAACACTTCAAAGGACGGGAGGATGGAGGACGACCTTTCAACAGCAGCTGACTTGATGATGTCACCACATCCAATTATTCACAGTAGGGAAAGTATTCAGACCCCTTTAGATGTTTCACTCTTTGTTTCACTGCGGACATTTTCTTGAATAAAAAAATTTATTTTGTATTTCTCATTAATTTACACTCAGCACCCCATCTTGACAGAAATAAACAGAAATGTAGATATTTTTGCACATTTATTTAAAAAGAAAAGCTGAAATATCACATGGTCATAACTAAGTATTCAGACTAGTAAGAACCACGGCCCCAGACCAGTGGAGAACCACGGCCCCAGACCAGTGGAGAACCACAGCCCCAGACTAGTGGAGAACCACGGCCCCAGACCAGTGGAGAACCACGGCCCCAGACCACATCTGCCACACATATTCTTAGCAGCTCACAATTATTTGTTGAGTTATGTCCTTCTCAACTGTGACAAAAAAGGTTTAAACAAAGTTAATGTAATAATGTGCGTTTGATCTTTGATACAGTAATGTGGGTTAAAATAAATATCATTAAATGGATTTATTTGATAACATGAGACATTTGCATATAAATTATTACATTTATATGAATGCATGTACAATATCTTTACACTTGAAGAAACAATATACTCGGGAGTAGTTACAATTATGAATATATATAGATATTTATATATATATATTTAGATATTTATAGTTACCACCGGCTCTTTGAGGGCAGCCATGATGCTGATATGGCCCACGTAAAAATGAGTGTGACACCCCTGGTCTAGAGTCCTTTTTGTCTTAAACTGACTTGAGCTCTGACTCTCAGAGAATCTTGCCGATTCATGGAGAGCAGAGAAAGCAGTTGGAAGCGCCGCTGTGTGAACAGCTGGAGTGTCATGTGTTTGATTTACCCAGCACTTGTGCTTCTCCTCCTCTTCTTCCTCCTCCTCTCCCTGCCGCTCTAACAGACCTGTTTAACCCCCCGGTCCGCCCGATTGTGTGTTTGTGTCTTAACCTACAACCATTTGTGAGTTTGGCAGGTCAGCGTGGCAACGACACCCCCACCGACATCCCCCCACCTGTCATGAACTAACCGCCGGTGGCAAGATGAAAAAGGCGTTCGCAATTCTGAGGGCTTTAATCATATTTAGGATTGTTTTTGATTCACCTCAATAAAACTTCCTGAATTAATTCAAATTTATCCAAGGAACCCGTGGATACAAATGCCATGAGTGCAAGAAATAATCTTATAATAATAATAACAAGAAAGGTAATACTTTTTTGTCCAGGTATCTCTCAGATCTATTTGTTGTTGTTTTTATAAACATGTTGTTGCAGAATTATAGATTAAAGTTCCTTCATTTGTTTTTTTCTATTCAAACTATTCAACACATCAGTGTCATGTCTCGTCGTTTATGTTAAATTTTAAGTTTTAGTTCTGTTTTCCATGTCCGCTTTTATTTTGTAGTAACTGTCCTCTCTCGTTTCAGAAACTTTATTTCCTGCCCCGGTGTTTCCTCGTTAGTGTGATTGTCTGCTCCACCCCTGATTGTGTCCACCTGTTCCCCATGTCCTCATGTATTTATGCCTGTGTCTTGTGTCAGATCGTCTTGTCTCTTGTCTCCTCCTGATTGTTCTTTATAGTGTAGTTTTTTGTCCTGGTTTGCTTTTCCAACATAGTTGTGATTTTGTTTTGTATTTTGTTCAAGTCTTTTTCCAGCATAGCTGTGATTTTCTGTTTTCTTATAAACCCTTTTGATTCCCCTGAACATTGGAGTCGTGCTTTTGGGTCCTGTTTTTTGAGTCGTGACAGTACGATCTGACCATTATGGGCCCAGCCGATTCTGAGGCATTCAGAGATGCCTTGAAGAGACAAGGCATCCACCTGCATCAACACGAGGAGCAGCTGTCAGAGATTAATCAGGGAATCGGCCACCTACACAATCAACAGGGAGAATTCCAGGCCTCGGTCTCTCAGCAAGTTGGCCTCCTTTCTGAGCAGATGCACCAGATGCTGACCCAGCTGAGAGCTGCCCCACAGACCTCACCGGTGCCCGTGATCCCCAGACTGGCCCAGGCAGACCCTCACCTCCTAGCTCCGACCCGCTTGGCTGACCCAGAAAGATTTTCGGGCGACTCCGGAGATTGTAGACCATTCTTGGTTCAATACGGCCTGCACTACAGCTACCAACCGGCCTCATTTCAGACCGAACGATCCAAGGTGGCATTCATGATCTCCCACATGACGGGCCGAGCGGCCACATGGGCCACGGCTGAGTGGGACAGAGACTCTAATGTGTGTGATACCATTAGTTTATTCAGTGACAACTTAAAAAAGATTTTTCACCACACGACTCCAGGGCGAGAAGCTGCTCAAGCCCTGGTTGAGTTAAATCAGCAGCAGAGGCGTGTTTTAGACTACGCCATTGAATTCCGCACTCTGGCTGCTGACAGTGGGTGGAATGAATTGGCTTTATTAGATGCTTTTTTACATGGACTTTCTGGTCCTATTAAGGACCAACTGGCTCCTCTGGACATTCCTGCTGACCTTGATTCTGTTATAACCATGGCCACAAGGATTGACAACCGTATCCAGGACCGGGTCAGAGACAGAGAATTGACTGCACCACGCTCATCTCGACACTGGGGGCGCACTCTTCCCCAGCACCCACGGAGACTACCTTTCTCTGACTTCAGACACCAAGGAAGGAACAGTGCCCTCTAGCAGCGGAGAGGAACCCATGCAGCTGGGGCGGGCCAAGCTGACTCCCGAGGAGCGGCAGCGACGTCTACAGGAAGGGAGGTGCTTTTACTGCGGGGTACTAGGACATCTGCACGCTACCTGTTCAGTAAAAGAACAGGCTCATCAGTGAAGAGAAGGGCGCTGATGAGTCAAATTCAGTCGTTTGAGTACCCTTCTCGCCCTTTGTCTCAAGTGACCATAGACATGCATGGACTAACCGAGGTTATAGGTGCATTAATTGACTCGGGGGGCAGACGAGAGTCTGATGGACTGGGGGTTAGCTAAGAAGTGGGGACTTCAGTGCACACCGTTGACAAAACCCCTAACTGCGAGAGCTCTTGACGGAGACCATTTATTCAAGATAACCCATGTTACTGAACCTGTCAACTTGATGTCTGGAGGACATCATGAGAGTGTTACATTTTATTTGTTTGACTCAGTTCAAAATCCACTCATCCTTGGCTACCCTTGGCTCACCCTCCATAACCCTCACATTGAATGGGAGTCTGGTAAGATATTGAGGTGGGGGGAGAAGTGTGGAGGCAGATGTTTTGCAAAGATTCCTAAGACTGGTCCTGCCATGGGCAGTGACACCACTGATTGCAAGGAGGAGCAAGACAAGTTCCCTGATCTTTCTAAAGTACCTGCCTGTTATCATGGGTTAAAAGAGGTTTTGAACAAGTTTCGAGCCACTTCTTTACCTCCACACAGACCCTATGATTGCCCCATAGAGTTGTTGCCGGGAGCGGCCATTCCCAAGGGGCGACTCTACTCCATCTCTGGGCCGGAAATAGAGGCCATGAATGACTCTTCTTCATTAAAAGCAGGGCTAATACGACCATCCTCGTCTCCGGCAGGGGCCGGATTCTTCTTCGTTAAGAAAAAAGATGGGTCACTCCGACCATGTATCGACTATAGCCCACTGAATAACATCACGATTAAGAACAGGTACCCCCTCCCACTCATGACAGAAGCATTTGAACAGTTACAAGGTGCTAAAATTTACACCAAACTGGATTTACGTAATGCTTATCATCTGGTCAGAATTCGGGAGGGGGATGAATTGAAAACAGGGTTTAATACCCCCACGGGACACTACGAGTACCGGGTCATGCCGTTTGGCCTCACTAACGCACCAGCTATGTTCCAGGCCCTCATAAACGATGTGTTAAGGGATTTCCTGAATGTGTTCGTGTTTGTATATCTGGATGATATTTTGATCTTTTCTCCTGATGAGAAGACCCACATCAAGCACGTGGAACAAGTTCTACAACGGCTATTGGACAACCAGCTGTACGTAAAGGCTGAGAAGTGTGTCTTTCATGTCAACAAGGTGTCATTCCTGGGCTTCATCATTGAGGAGGACAGCATCAAAATGGACCCTTCTAAGGTCAGTGCGGTGGCCAATTGGCCTACACCCAGCTGCAAGAAGCAGGTTCAGCAGTTCTTGGGTTTTGCCAATTTTTATAGACTCTTTATCAGGAACTTCAGCTCTATTGCTGCCCCCTTGCATGGCCTGACTTCTAATCATGTACATTTTGAGTGGAATTCCCAGGCGGAGGACACTTTTCAGAACCTCAAGAGGAAGTTCACATCCGCCCCGATCCTCATCGGCAGTTTGTGGTGGAGGTGGACGCCTCCAACGAGGGGTTGGGGGCTGTGCCCGCTGTGCACCAACCACTTCACGTTTCGAACCAGTTTTCCATGCTCAGCGACACACCCGCTGAGGAAAACACCCTGGTTATCGGGAGCTCTATAGTCAGGAACGTGAAAATAGCGAAGCCACGGACTAGAGTCGTGTGCCTCCCGGGGGCCAGAGCGGGCGACGTGGAGTCTTGTTTGAAGCTGCTGGCTAAGGACAAGCGGAGATACAGTCAGATTGTAATACACGCCGGTGGTAATGACGCCCGAGCCCGTCGGTCGGAAGTCACTCAAATTAATGTGGAATCGGTGTGTGCTTATGCCAAGACGTTGTCGGACACCGTAATTTTCTCTGGCCCTCTCCCAAATTTGCAGACAGACGAATTGTATAGCCGAATGTCGCCTTTCAACCGCTGGCTGTCGGTGGTGCCCAGCGAATAATGTGGGCTACGAGACAACTGGAAGACTTTCTGGGGAAAACCTGATCTGATGAGGAGACGGCATTCATCCCACGTTGGACGGAGCGCGTCTCATTTCTGCGAATATGACCAAGTTGATCACCGGACTTAATCCATGACAACCCAGGGTTCAGATCAGGAACTGGGAGCAGAGTTGTAGTTTAACACCCTTCTCTGCTCTTCCATTCGAGCAGTTACCCACCCATGACTTTAGAGTAGAGACTGTGTCTGTCCCACGGCCACTTCAATTAAATAAATTAAAAGTAAGCAGAAGAGGAGTCGTACACAATAACCTTATACAAGTTAAGTTTTATTTTTTATTCTTGTGTGTTGCTGCTACTGGCTCGACAAATTTCCCCTTGGGGATTAATAAAGTATATATCTATCTATCTAACACCATTATTTCAGCAGTGCAACAAAATAGGTCTATTAAATGTGGTCTCCTAAATATTCGATCTCTGTCATCTAAAGCTGTGTTACTAAATGATTTAATGTCAGATAATCACATTGGTTTATGTTGCCTAACTGAAACCTGGCTGAGCCATGAAGAATATGTCTGCCTGAATGAATCGACTCCTCCAAGTCATATTAATACTCACATTCCTCGAGGCACCGGTCGAGGAGGTGGAGTAGCAGCCATCTTTGAATCGAGCCTATTAATTAATCCTCAACCAAAATTACACTACACCTCATTTGAAAGCCTTGTTCTTAGACTTTCACATCCAACCTGGAAAACACTACAGCCAATTCGATTTGTGATTCTGTACCGGCCACCAGGTCCATATTCAGAGTTTATATCTGAATTTATATCAAGTTTGGTTCTTAAAACCGATAAAGTTATTGTTGGAGATTTTAATATCCATGTGGATGTTGATAATGATTGCCTTAGTGCTGCATTCATCTCCTTGTTGGACTCGATTGGCTTCTGTCAGAGAGTACAGAAACCCACTCACAGCTTTGGCCACACGCTTGATCTTGTTCTTACTTATGGCGTTGACATTGAGCATTTGAACGTCTTCCCACAGAATCCTCTGTCAGACCACAACCTCATAACTTTTGAATTTATACTACCGGAGTGTACTCCGTTAGTCAAAAGTTTCTACACCAGATGTCTAACTGACAGTGCTGTAGCTAAATTTAAAGCGATTCCTTCTGTATTTGATTCGATACCACGTCTCAATATAACAGAGGACTCCTGGTCTAACTTTAGTCCGACCCAGATTGATCATCTTGTTGACAGTGCCACAGGCTCTCTGAGAATGACACTGGACTCGATAGCCCCTCTGAAGAAGAAGACAGTGAGGAAGAGGAGGTTTGCTCCTGGTATAACCCTCAGACCGCAAACTAAAGCAAACGTCACGAAAGCTTGAACGCATATGGCGTTCAACTAATCTCGAAGAATCCCGCTTAGTTTGGCGAGATAGTCTTAAAACATATAAGAAGGCCCTCCGTAATGCCAGAGCAGCCTATTACTCATCAGTAATAAAAATAAATACAACCCCAGGTTTCTCTTCAGCACTGTAGCCAGGCTGACAGAGTCACAGCTCTGTGGAGCCGAGCATTCCTATAAACCTTAGTGGTAATTGTTAAAGAATATATATTTTAACTTGGCTGTCCTTTCTTCGTGCTAGTGCAATACTTCACGTGATTGGCTTAGTCTACGGTCGAAACGGGATCAGTGTCGCCCCCTGAAGGGCAAATTCTGCATTGTGGGACTAAGACGTCATGGTGCCTTCAGGTGTTTCATCTGCAGAGGAATAATCTAAACGGGCAGGATGGATAATGGCGCACCCAACTGGCCAAACTATGCATAAGCAGCAGAATTTTGTTATTCAAGAAATCAGTCTATATGTTCACAAATTAACATACTACAGAAAGCACACTGTCCTGAGGAATGTTATTACTGTACCGGTTTCTCTATGTGTCTATACACCGTGTACTACTATTGACTAACATTGTTATACACAGCTGCTTTACAGGAGACAGTGTAAACAGAGTCCAACCCGGCACTGGAAAGTATGCACACAAGATTCATGACATTTAGGGAATTGGAAGGAGTCCACTGGAGGAGTCTAGAGTCTAGAATAAGCCTCGCTGTTGACATCATCTGTATTGATTCTGTATGTGTATTGACTAACATTGTTATACACAGCTGCTTTACAGGAGACAGTGTAAACAGAGTCCAACCCGGCACTGGAAAGTATGCACACAAGATTCATGACATTTAGGGAATTGGAAGGAGTCCACTGGAGGAGTCTAGAGTCTAGAATAAGCCTCGCTGTTGACATCATCTGTATTGATTCTGTATGTGTGGAATTTGCCTTTTCATTTTGTAATTAGCTTTTTAATGGATTACTGTTGAAGCCATAATACAATTGTGCTATGAATACAGAATCTCAAGTTTATTTGTGTTGGCAAATTGTGTCATTAATTCAGGGGACTGTACTGTTTTTCCTATTAAAAACACTTTATTTAAAACCAAAATGATACTTGTCACCTTTCTTTTCAAATTCAGGCAAATAGTTTTATATTTCTGAGGCTGTTTCATGTTTTGTTTTACAAAATGATCTGATGATATTGTAATATAAGCATATGCACTTATATGTGTAATCTGTCACTATATATCCATGTTCCTATTCTTCATGAAAACAAATACACCCCATATCAATATTCATTAGCTGATATTCCTCAACTCGATGTTACTGTAACACTTACCACTTTATTGAATGAAGGGCTTGAAATGGAGAACAGTCTGAAAAAACACTTTTAATTTAGATTGCATGACAATGTAAATGATTTACAATATGCACAAAAAAAGCATGACAATATAGAAACAAAATACTAAATACTAATACTAAATATACAGAGGAAACTAAATAGATACACAAGGCAGTGACTAAAGTGAATTTCAAGTCGGTTAAAGTGTCCAGGAAAACAAAGTGCTGAGTGCCAAGACCTCCAGCGATCTACTGCAGTTTGTTGTGCAGCCTGACAGCAGCGGGAAGGAAGGACTTGTGGTCTGCATGACAATGTAACATGTTTACAATATTCACAAGTATGTACATGACTCAAATATTTACAAGTGTGTGAGTGTGTGTATGAGAATCTAATTTGCAGTTATTGCTCCAGTTTCTTGTGTGTTGCTGCTACTGTCACGACAAATTTCCCCTTGGGGATTAATAAAGTATATATCTATCTATCTACTATCTATCTATCCACAACAGATGTGAAGTGTTCATAGCTGTTGTACACAGTTCTGTTCAGACCTTTGGATGTGGACATCAACTTGACAGGGCAGAAAGTCTTTTTTAAATACTTTTTATGTCCCTGGGTCGCTTGTCCACAGCATGAACAGACTGGGAGACTCTGTACCCGCGACACCTTTAAGTCCACTGCTGAGGGCTGTTCCGCACCCTTCCGCTTGTTCGTAGACCTCGCCCAGTATGGCGGGCTCAGGCTGTTTCTGCTGGACAGTGGGATCAGGCTGTTTCGCTGCTTGGTCCCTTCTGTAGGACAGGAACCCTGGGAATGGCTGCTAGTCTTTCCCAGACGTGCAGCCTCTTCAGAGTTGAGCAAGTCTAAGAAAATATTGTTTAGTGTTATTGTATTTTCTCGTAAAAGTTTTGATGTCTATTACTTATGTATCTCTCTTACCTTCCACAGCCTGGCTTGCAGCAACCAGTTCAGCCTCATCATTTGGCCATGATGACATCACACCTGGTGCTAACCTGTGGTTAATGGACAACAAATGTAAAGTAACTATCAACATGTTATGACGTAGCAATTTTGAAATAAAAAAAATCTCCAAAGCACTTTAAATAATAAATAAATCAACCCTCACTTGGTCCTTCTCCTTGATGAACCTCCTGAACCTCTTCATCTGCACGCTGGTGATGTGGGTCACTGGTGTGTGCAGCCACCTCCTCACAGAACTGTGGGCCTTCTGAGTGAGCTCCCTCTGCTCAGCACTGACCTGCTCTGGCCGGTCCTCCTGGGCCAGGTACTGGCTGTAGAGCTCCCACATCTCCTGAAAGGTGTGATGCTCAAACCCTCTGGCCGTAGATACACCTGTCGATGTGGGCCTCAAGCAGACTGGAGACTTGTGGGAAGCTCTCAGCATCCTCGGTGAGGAAGTCCTTCACCCACTGGTTCCCCACCTTTCCCTTTGTCTGTTTGTTGTCTCCAGTCTGTGCTTGTCCAGCATGCTGGAATCATATACATCAACTTAGTACTTGTATCATTAATATCACTGAGATAATGTGGGAAGATTAATAAACACGGATGATAGTTTTGTTGAAACATATATACAGATAATTTATTTTAAGCATGCCATATGCATTGCACTTAAAATGCATGATGATGGTATTAATATAATAAAGATAATATAACATGCTTACTACTTCATGTAGCCCACATCGTTGGCCACGAGCCAGTGGAACGGAGCATTTCCATACTGGCCGAATGGAACCACCAGCTCTCCCAGACACAGCTGACGCGATGGAGCGGGGACGCCTTCTGCTCGAAGAAGCTTCTCGGCGTGGGCCAGGGCCGAGGTCGGGTGGAGCAGCTCCTGTGGGGGGTTGGGGAAGACCTTTCTTTTCTCCCTGACGTCCCAGGCCTCTTTGGTGGCGATGATGACGGCCTGCTGACGATGTCCAGGAGCATCTGGGTTGACGATGCGTATGATGGGGTTCGCCATTTTCTAAAGTAACTCAAATACACTTGTAGAGAAACACCACGACAACAATATAGTGTTATTATTGTTAGACGAGGTATTGTTATGTTATAATCATTAATTACTAATACAACAATGAACGTCAGAGTACAATAGGCCACAATATTGCCCTGATTACAGCTCCTCAGAATAGAGATCTCTGGGAGAGAGTTATTCTAATGTTATAACTCATATATCATCATAATAACTCCTGGGCCGACGAGAAAGACTGATTCCACTGAAATGTTATGGACTTTTCAGCTTGTTTTATGGTACATTCATGGCAAAAACATTCAAGTGTGCATGCAATCTTACCAGTAAGATATCAGAAATATGGAACTACTTTTATTCCATATTCTGTAATCTCACGTCATATCCACAGCCTGGGAAGAAGTGCAGCCTTCCAGATAACACTGGAGACAAAAAAACACGCTGACAGAAGTAGTTGTAGCTCTTAAATGCTCTTGTCTTGGTTATTATAAACACTCCTACTTCATGCAGGTGTTTCTGAAGGCAGGGAACAATGTAAACCTTCCAAAATACTGTCTGCCTAACTTCTAAAACACTGGATAATAGTTGATGATCAGCTGATTAGTGAGTGACGGGTTATTTATGGATGCAAAATTGAATTTTGCGTTGTTAATAATGACTGGAGAGATTGATTCTCTTTAGAGACCGAGACAACGTAATCGACCCGGCGCTCAAGCACGCGAACAGTGTGCTCAGAGTTAACGGGTTAAAACAATGTGGATATTGACAGTAGTGAGTATAGCAAATAAAATCTATACTTTATGAGGTATGTTGTCGAGACGCCACCGTGAACTAGTAGTAGGGCAAAGTCACGGCAGCTTGTTATGTTGAAGGATAGCGAGCTAGCTAACGACTCGGTCCACGACCAAAAGACAGTTGGGACAATTATGTAAACAGTGATGGTTATAAATACTGTGAAGAATATATGAATTCAGTCTCACCAGGAACACTGTAGTTCAGCGCGGCAGGTAGCGGTAGATTCGGAACGCTAAATTCCGATTTCTTCCTACTTAATATTCATGTTGTTGCAGCTCGACATGTGATTGGTAGTCTACGGTCGAATCCGAAGATCTGATTGGAAGTCTACGGTCGATCTGACCAATCACAACGCTTAACTGTCTACGGTCGACTGTAGACTTTGCACTACTGTAGACTCGAGCTCTGCGAATAGCTTAGAAGTGGTCAACAACCAAAGAAGCTCTTTATATTCATAGGTTAGGAAAGGGCAATCACACACCTGACCTCACCGGGGCAGAAAGATTAGGACGAGGCCGTTTCTCTCCTTAGAGTCACGTATGGCCCCACACTGAACACACACACACACTCTTTCAACTCTTTAATGATTCGGTCCTTTTGTCCAGTCAGCCATCTGAGAGGAACCAGCACCACACATTCATTAATGAATGACCGGACAGGAGTCCTTCTCAAAAGAAGGACCTTGAATCATTTCTTTATTTTATTACAACCCCCTTACTAAATATATGCATTTATGCGCTGGCCACAACATCCAATGAAGGAACGACAGAGGCGGGAGCTGGCAACAAGAACCAATGAGAAGACACCGCCCCCTTATGCTCCTGTCCAATCAGAACTGTTCCCGTCGGGTATTTAAGATGGCCGCTCACTTTGAACCGGCGTCCTTTCTCCAGCGCTGAGGCCATCGGTCAGAGCTCTGGAGGGGGGTCCATGCATGATGTCTACTTGTATCCTGATTTCTGAATAAAACGCTTATAGATGTAACGTAGAAGTCTTTCTTCCAGTGAGTGTCGTCCAGGTGGTGTGTCGCTGTCCAACTCCAACATAATGACTTTATGAACTTCTTTAATGAAAAGATTTTAACTATTAGGGACAAGATTAATATTCTCTTGCCCATAACCAGTGCCAATCTGTCCTCAAGTGGAATGGCCTTGGAAACCGCTGTATGCCCTGGTGTATATTTGGAGGGCTTTTCTCCCATCAACCGTGACCAATTATCTTCAACGGTTTCTACTTCGAACACGTCTACCTGTCTCTTGGACCCCATCCCGACGAGGCTGCTTAAAGACGTTTTGCCTTTAATTGGCGGCTCTCTATTAGATATTATCAATGTGTCTCTGCTAACAGGCCACGACCACACCCTTCAAGGTGGCTGTTATTAAACCTCTCCTGAAGAAGCCCACTCTGGATCCAGAGGTATTGGCTAACTACAGACCGATCTCTAACCTCCCCTTCCTCTCCAAGATCCTTGAGAAAGTGGTCGCAAATCAGTTGTGCGACTTTCTACATCATAATAGTTTATTTGAGAAATTTCAATCAGGATTTAGAAAACACCACAGCACCGAGACGGCACTGGTGAAAATTACAAATGACCTCTTAATGGCAGCAGATAAAGGACTACTCTCTGTGCTGGTCTTGTTAGACCTTAGTGCTGCATTCGACACCATTGACCATGACATCCTGTTACAGAGACTGGAGCAGTCGATTGGCATTTCAGGCACGGCACTAATTTGGTTTAAATCCTATTTATCAGATCGATCTCAGTTTGTATTTGTAAACGATGACGCCTCGATAACCACCAACGTTAATCACGGAGTTCCACAAGGTTCTGTGCTTGGACCAATTTTATTTACCTTATACATGCTTCCTTTGGGCAATATTATCAGGAAACACTCCATAAACTTTCATTGTTATGCAGATGATACTCAACTATATTTATCGATAAAACCAGAGGAGAGCAACCAACTCGGTAAAATTCAAGCATGTCTTAAAGACATAAAACATGGATGACCTGCAACTTCTTGATGTTAAACTCAGACAAAACCAAGTAATTTTAATCGGCCCTGAGCACCTCAGAGCTCAATTATCTGGTGATGTGGATTCTGTAGACGGCATTGCCCTAGCATCCAACACCACTGTAAAGAATCTTGGCGTTATCTTTGATCGGGACTTGTCCTTTAACTCCCACGTAAAGCAAATCTCAAGGACTGCATTCTTTCATCTACGTAATTTCAAAAATCAGGCACATCTTGTCTCAAAAAGATGCAGAAAAATTGGTTCACGCTCACATTTCCGAGACTGGATTACTGCAACTCCTTATTATCAGGCTGCTCTAATAAATCTCTTAGGTCCCTCCAGTTGATCCAGAATGCTGCAGCTCGTGTTCTCACTAAAACTAAGAAAAGAGATCACATCACTCCTGCACTAGCTGCTCTGCACTGGCTCCCAGTAAAATCAAGAATCACTTTTAAAATTCTTCTCTTAACCTACAAAGCCTTGATTGGTGATGCTCCATCATATCTTAAGGAGCTTGTAGTACCATATTGCCCACTAGAGAGCTACGCTCACTAAATGCGGGACTACTTGTAGTTCCTAGAGTCTTAAAAAGTAGAATGGGAGCCAGAGCCTTTAGTTATCAAGCTCCTCTTTATGGAACCAGCTTCCAATTTCAGTCCGGGAGGCAGACACAGTCACCTGCTTAAGAGTAGACTTAAGACCTTCCTCTTTGACAGAGTTTATAGTTAGGCTGAATCAGGTTTGCCCTGGTCCAGCCCCTTGATATGCTGCTATAGGCTTATAGCTGCCGGGGACGTTTTAGGATGCACTGAGTACCCATCTCCTTTTTTCTCTCCTTAAGGATGAATTTTCATCTCTCAATCACACCTTACTAACTCTGCTTTCTCCCGGAGTCCTTGACTTCACGCCTCATGGGGTCATCGGACCCTATGAGACGGCATAGATCCTATCTGCCTGATGGATCGTCTGGGTCGTGGAATTCCTGCTCATGACTCCGCCCACTGTTGAGACTCCGCCCACTCCTCCCCACCGCCATCTGCCTGATGGATCGTGGAGGTCTCCATCGTGGAATATGCCTACTATGAACTATTCATACACTGTCATATTCATTGAATGTATTTTAACTCTAAATCTGTCCTTCTGTACACATTACATCTATTGCATCTGTCCATCCTGGAGAGGGATCCTCCTCTGTTGCTCTCCTGCAGGTTTCTTCCCTTTTTTTCCCCCTGAAGGGTTATTTGGGAGTTTTTCCTGGTCCGATGTGAGGTTTTGGGGCAGGGATGTCTATGTGTACAGATTGTAAAGCACTCCGAGACAAATTTGTAATTTGTGAAATTGGGCTATACAAATAAACTGAATTGAATTGTCTTATCCCAACGCTCGGTCAGCGACAACAAACTCCACCCCTGTGCTTACCTGTCACGCAAGTTTTCCTCAGCTGAGCGGAACTATGATGTCGGAAACCGCGAACTGTTAGCAGTTAAAGCTGCCTTAGAAGAATGGAGACATTGATTGGAGGGAGCCGAGCACCCTTTTATAGTCTGGACTGATCATAAAAACTTAGAATACATCAGAAAGGCTAGAAGACTGAATGCTCGGCAGGCTCGATGGACTCTATTTTTTTAATCGTTTTAACTTTACGTTGTCTTACCGACCTGGCTCCAAAAATATCAAGCCTGATGCATTGTCTAGGACAGTGGTCACCAACCTTTTTGAGCCCAAGATCCCTGACCTCCGCCTTCATGACGGCAAGATCTACCTATTGAGGCGTTGAGAGAAAACGACTGTCCAGACTGGACTTATGACTTTTTATTTGGCCTAATTGTCATTTTGGTCCAGCGTTCAAATTGATGTGACCAGGAACACAGAATTTAAGTGTAATATAATAAGTAAGATATTTGTTAACCGCACACAATATGAACAAGAAAAAACACATTTGCAATGAGCAGCTGGATGAACTACCAATATAAATGTTGTATTTATTTTAGGGCTGTCAGCGTTAACGCGTTAATCTATGCGATTAATTTGGCCACGTTAACGCACTAAAATATTTTAACGCAATTAACGAATTTAAAAAAAAAAAAATGTTTAAACGGTTTGACACTGTTTCCGTTTTTAAAACAATCATTTCTCCGCGAAAATAAGGAGCAGAAATCAGTTTAACTCGTGGATGAATCAGTCGGGTTTCCTCCTGCTCCTCCTTCCTCCCGTCTCCCCCTCTGATACACAGAGGAACGGAGGGGACGTGTCGGGTGACGCGGCGCGGAAAGAACGCGACACACGAAACCTTCAACGTGATTGGTCAAACCAATGAACACTCAGTAAATCACAAAGGACCTCCCACCTCACAGGTTAGGCTCATTTAGCAGCCTGTCAGTCAGACAACGAGGCTCATTTCACAGGCATGAGAATCCCTCACCTTTCGGCGAAATTCGCCGTTTTGAAACCAAAATAGGTGACTGACGTGAATCGTGTAGATCCGAAGAGTTTTTGTTTTGGGGTAGGGGGGGGGGGTCAATTGGCCGTCCGGCGTTTATGAGATTGGAGTGGGACACGGAGAAAATGTGGAGTGGTGCTGCATAGAACATCTTTGATGGGCACGTGTCGCGTCTCGCCAATCAGCCAAGATGTCTTCAGCGTTTGGTGGTTTAGGTTAGCTTGAATGTTAGCCCGCTATCTGCTGCTGTCACGCTGCACGGTGTAGCGATCCTAACAAAGTACCCGTACGTTAAGAGCGATGTGATTTAGCATATTTTTAGTATCGATACTTCATTAAAAGAGCGATCAGATCGCACGCGCTGCTCCGTGTCGAGCTGTCTGCGCACACTACCCAGCGAGTACCGTTAAGTGGCGGAATTTTAGGCTTTAAAAATTAAAAAAGATGCCAGAAGTGAAATGTTTAAGTTCAGTCTGTAAAGTTCTGTTACTGTAACTCTCCAGCTGCTCATCCTGATGAACTCTGTATCATCTGGTCAGATACAGACTAACAGTCTCATAGTGATAATCAATGCTATGATGGCTCCATGTAGTTTCATTAATATCTTGTAGGCTAATACTAATAATACTGCCATTTGTTAAGTGTTGAAAAGTTGGTAAAAGTGAACCATACAGATATTTTATTTATTACTATTATAGATAAATATACCAGGATCATTTATGGTACTGTTTTATGGTATTGTATCAGTATCATGATATTTATGGCAGGTATGGCATAGATTAGAACATACGGTCAAACTCATGGCCCAGGCCAAATGTGGCCCGCCACGTCATTTTATGTGACGGCATTCTTGTGTCCTTAAGATTCACTTGTTGGTTCATAATTGACTGTAAAAGGGAATATTACTAAATAGTTGTGTTGTGCATACTGTGATATTCTGAACACTCAGGTTCAAACTGCAACATCTTTTCATTAAATACATTTGAGAAGTTAAAAATATCCCTCGATTTAGGTCTCAGCTTGTCATTCAGGGGTGATAGTGCGTCCCAAAGCCAGACCAGTGGAGAACCACAGCCCCAAACCAGTGGAGAACTACTGCCCCAGACCAGTGGAGAACCACTACCCAGACCAGTAGAGAACCACCTGTCTCAACTGTGAAAAAGCTTTTAACCCTCCTGTTGCCTTCGGGTCAATTTGACCCGATTCAATGTTTAACCCTCCTGTTACCTTTATATTTACTAACATATTTTACCCTTGGGGTCAATATGACCCCAGCTATTAAAATCTCCAGAAAATTATTATAATTAATATTGTTTTCCAAGTTTAAGGGTGAGGTACTTTATGTTTGTTTGTTGACTACCGAAAGAACACCGACATTAAACATTGAATCGGGTCAAATTGACCCGAAGGCGGCAGGAGGGTTAACAAAGTTAATGTAATAATGTTTGTTTGATCTTTGATAAAGTAATGTGGGTTAAAATAAATATAATTAAATTAAATAGATGTATTGTATAATATTAAATACATTTGCATATATAGTTATACATTTATATAAGTACACCTAAATAAACAAACAAATGCAAAGACAGTTATTTAACAATATGTTCTGGAGTAGTTCGAATTATACCGTGTTAGTGACAACCGGCCCTTTGAGGGCAGCCATGAGGCGGATGTGGCCCTCGGTGAAAATGAGTTTGACACCCCTGGATTAGAAGATCGTGACAACCAGGTAGAGGCAGAACAGACTCAAGGAACAGACTCGAGGCTCAGCAGAGCACAAGACTTGAAGACTTGTTCACGCCACAAAAAAAAAAGGAAGTTGGTTCATGAATGACTATATTATATACAATATTACTATTATTATAGGGCCCACTGACTTGGTGTCAGAATGGAGGAACTATAGATTATCATACAACGTCCAACATCGATGTTCGTGGAAGTCACCAGCACCCGCGCCTATCCTTCTCACCTTTTTCACCCCTGACCCGTTTTCATGCCTGATTTCAGAGCTGAGATTGTTCTGGAATGTTTGATGTAGAACACGTGGGGGTGTGTCACATGCAAAAGACTTTAAACGGTGAATTTAATTTATTTTGTAAAATGTATAAAATGCCCCCAGCCTCCAGAGGGTTAACGTGACATATTTGAATGTCAGTCAGTTACCAAGGCCACTGGTTCTGCTGTTCAGTGTTAAAGATGACAGGACCAATGGGGTCTCAATATACTTTTTTACTAATCTGATGTTTCACTGAAGAAACAATTTATCATCCACGATATTAAATACCTCGCTGGCACTGTATATGTAGGAGCCTCTTTGAAAACACAGCTCTGTGTGAAGTTGTGTCTTTAAAAAGAAGGGAAACACTTTTAACCCTTGTGTTGCCTTCGGGTCATTTTGACCCGATTAAATATTTAACCCTCCCCCCGCCTTTGTCAAGTGTGGTCACGGTTGTCGCAGCAAGAGAGGACCCAAACGCCGACATTACTGCACAAACTATTTAATTACAAAAATCACAGACCAGACCAGACAGGAACGACAAAAACGCGGACCAAACAGTACGAAGCCACACTGGGAATGAGACGAACAGGGTTTAAATAGACAGGCAAGGTGAGAGGATTGGACAACGGGGAACGAGACACAGGTGGACACAATGAGGGCGGGGCCAGCAATCACACAGAAGGAAACAATCAGGACCAGGGCAGACAATCACAGGGAGACAGACGACACAAGGACTTCAAAACAAGACACAAAACTAGACACAAACTCCAGATCATGACAGCCTTTGGGTCATTTTGACCCGATTCAATGTTTCACCCTCCTGTTACCGTTATATTTACTAACATATTTTACCCTTTGGGTTCAATTTGACGCCAGCAATTAAAACCTCCAGAAAATTATTAGAATTAATATTGTTTTCCAAGTTTAAGTGTGAAGCACTTTATGTTTGTTTGTTGACTACCGAAAGAACACCGACATTAAACATTGAATGGGGTCCAATTAACCCGAAGGCGGCAGGAGGGTGTAATATTGATTCGGGTCAAAATGACCCGAAGGCAACATAAGGGTTAAACGGTGATTTTTTTGTTTGTTTTGTAAAATGTATCAAATGAGCCCAGCCTCCAGAGGGTTAACGTAACATATTTGAATGTCAGTCAGTTATCAAGGCCACTGGTTCTGCTGTGTTCAATGTTAAAGATGACAGGACCAATGGGGTCTCAATATATATATTTTTTTACTAATCTGATGTTTCACTGAAGAAACAATTTATCATCCACGATATTAAATACCTCGCTGGCACTGTATATGCAGGAGCCTCTTTGAAAACACAGCTCTGTGTGAAGTTTTGTCTTTAAAAAGAATGAACTTTTAACTTTTAATTATGACATCACATTAATTAATCGCAATTTCAAAATGTGCGATTAATTAGTTAATTTTTTTAAATCGATTGACAGCCCTAATTTATTTACATTTCGTTGCCTCTTCAAGATTCAAGATTCAAGATGTTTTATTTGTCACATACACACACAGGGTGTGCAGTGAAATGAAAGTGGCAATGCTCAGCAGGAATGTGCAAGGGCAACAAGTACACACTATTTACAAATAAAAAACAACACAATATTTACAGTAAGTGTGTGTGTGTGTGTGTGTGTGTGTGTGCCTAAGAGGGGCAGTTGTGTGGGTCTATGGGGTCCTGTGAGGTCGGAGTTCACAATCCTGATGGCCTGAGGAAAGAAACTCCGTCTCAGTCTCTCTGTTCTTGCAGCGTGACTACGGAGGCGCCTGCCTGACCGCAGCAGCTGAAACAGTCTGTTGTTGGGGTGGTGAGGATCCTTCATGATCCTGCTACTCTGGTTCTGCACCTCCTGGTGTACAAGTCCTGCAGGGTGGGGAGTGTAGTTCCAACAGTGCGCTCAGCCGAACGCACTACTCTCTGCAGAGCCTTCCTGTCCTGAGCGGAGCAGTTGCCAAACCAGGCTGTGATGCTTCCTGTCAGGACGCTCTCTACAGCTCCAGAGTAGAAGGACTGAAGGATCCTCTGGGAAACTTTAAATTTCCTCAGCTGCCTGAGGTGGTAGAGGCGCTGCCTTGCCTTTCTCACCAGAGTGTCTGTGTTTGTTGACCATGTCAGATCCTCGGTGATGTGGACTCCCAGGTATTTATACCCGCTCACCCTCTCCACAGTAGTCCCGTTAATCCCCAGTGGTGAGTACGTCCTCTGTTGTTGTACCCTCCTAAAGTCCACAATCAGCTCCTTAGTTTTGGTGACATTCATGATGAGGCTGTTGTCCTGGCACCAGAGTGACAGATCAGCAACTCTCTACCTGTACTTTAGAAATGACAATGAATTGAATCTAATCCAATTACAACACAACACTGACAACATGATCAGTCAATGCAACTCATGTAAGTTCAGCTCTCATCATAATGCCATCAAGCCATGTGACTCCAGTCAGTGTTATGGCTGTGACTGAACTCTGTCTGTGAGCTTGTAGTTAGTTCATAATCACAGACAGCCAGTCTGAGGCAGTCTGTCAGCTGTCTGTCAGTAATCCAGCTCCTGGTCTTTGATTTGGTGATTTTCTCAACTCCACTGACGAGTTTTTCGGGGCAAAATTGGTATTTATGAAAGTTTTCTCATCTGGGATTGGTTCTGAACTCACACCGTTGGTGATTACATTCACATCAGCTCTACAGACATCCTCAGATTTAAATAATGTTCATAATAATAAATATGAGAATCACCATTTGTGACTCCTGCATCTGTCCCTTTTCAAATAATAGAATAAATACAATTGCAATCACTTTCAAGTAAACCAGATTGCTCAATCAGACAAGAAAAAAATGCTCAATGTTGAGCTTTTGTTTTGAAGGACAACAGCAGAAAAGCCCAACTCACGGAGGTAAGACCTGGCAAGTCGCCAAGAATCTCAGCCGTCGCGCATGCGCAGGCGTAACCTGTTAATGCCGTAACGTAAACATGTACACGAAGGTACAGGCATTTCAACATTTATTTATTGATGACTTAGTTTTATGTCGGTGTACTTTGAGCTTGTAATATGTGAAGTTATCAATAAAGGTCTTTCTGCATTTCCCCCTGCGCCCACCTGTAGTGGCACGCCCTCTTTCGGGAGCACAGCTGACAACACGGCTGTGTTAAACCCGCTTTCATGCTCATGAATCAGGCAGAGATCTTTTCTGACGTCAATCTTCCAGTCAGAAAGAAAACATTTCAGAAGACACTTCAGAAAATGTTCGAAAACAAGGAACAATGTGTTTCTGAATTTATTTTCATTTTATTTTGGAGATCGACAGGGAACGTCTCCGAGATCGACCGGTCGATCGCGATCGACGGGTTGGCGACCACTGGTCTAGGATATTCCCTCACACATCTAATGCCAAGGAGCCGGAACCCATCCTTCCACTTAACTGTGTGGTTGGAGCGGTGACTTGGCAGATAGAAACTGTGGTCAAGCAGGCTAATCCTGAGGTTCCAGCACCTGGTGGCTGCCCTCCGGACCGGCTGTTCGTGCCGGAGACGGTGAGGTCACAGGTCATTCACTGGGCTCACACTTCCTTGTTTACCTGTCATCCTGGGGTGAAGCGGACTATGTTTGTGATCAAGCAGAGGTTTGGTGGCCGGCCATGGAGAAGGAGGTGGGAGAATATGTTGCTGCCTGTCCCACCTGTGCAAGGAACAAGTCTTCATCCTCATCTCCGAAAGGACTCCTTCATCCCCTTTCCATCCCCAGCAGACCATGGTCGGATATTTCCCTGGATTTTGTTACGGGACTCCCGGTTTCCCAAGGGAACATTGCCGTGTTGACGGTAGTTGACCGCTTTTCCAAGATGGTACATTTCATAGCTTTACCTAAATTACCCTCAGCTAAAGAAACAGCAGAGGTTATGATGCAACATGTTTTTCGAGTGCATGGATTTCCCAGGGATATCGTGTCTGATCGGGCCCCACAGTTCTTTCCCGTTTCCGGAGGGAATTCTGCTCTCTCATTGGAGCCACGGTGAGCCTTTCTTCTGGGTACCATCCCCAATCCAACGGGCAGACAGAGAGACTCAACCAGGAGTTGGAGACCTGCCTACGCTGTTTGGTGTCCCAGAACCCGGCCTCCTGGAGTCGCCGTCTGATGTGGGTAGAGTTTGCCCACAATTCCCTCCCTACCTCGGCAACTGGACTCACTCCGTTCCAGGGTGCCTGTGGTTATCAGCCCCCCCTGTTTCCGGAGGGGGAGAAGGAGATACATGTACCGTCGGCTCATCCACTGATCCGCCGATGTCACCGGGTCTGGGCGGCAGCTCGGAAGGCCCTCACTCGCAACGCGGCCAGGATGAAGAGGATGGCCGATCGACGGCGGGATCCGGCCCCGGAGTACAGGGCCGGTCAAAACGTCTGGTTATCCACCAATGATTTACCCCTTCGTGTTACCTCCAAGAAGCTGGCCCCCAGGTTTGTGGGCCCCTATACCATCTCCAAAGTGGTTAACCCTGTGTCTGTCCGTCTCTGCCTCCCCAGGTCCCTCCGGGTCCACCCCACGTTTCACGTTGCCAAGATCAAGCCCGTCAGGGAGAGTCCCTTGGTTCCGGCAGCCAAACCACCGCCTCCTCCTCGGATGTTGGACGGGGGTCCCGTCTACACAGTGAAAAGACTGTTGGATGTCGGGGTCGGGGACAACAGTTCCTGGTTGACTGGGAGGGGTACGGTCCTGAGGAGAGATCCTGGATCCCGGCTAGGTTCATTGTGGACAAGGGCCTGATTAGGGACTATTATGCACAACGCTCACAGAACCCTGGGCCGTCTGGAGACGTCCCTAGAGGGAGGGGTACTGTCATGTCTCGTCGTTTATGTTAAGTTTTAGTTCTGTTTTCCATGTCCGCTTTTATTTTGTAGTAATTGTCCTCTCTCGGTTCAGAAACTTTATTTCCTGCCCCGGTGTTTCCTCGTTAGTGTGATTGTCTGCTCCACCCCTGATTGTGTCCACCTGTTCCACATTTCCTCATGTATTTATGCCTGTGTCTTGTGTCAGATCGTCTTGTCTCTTGTCTCGTCCTGATCGTTCTTTATAGTGTAGTTTTTTGTCCTGGTTTGCTTTTCCAACATAGTTGTGATTTTGTTTTGTTCAAGTCTTTTTCCAGCATAGCTGTGATTTTCTGTTTTCTTATAAACCCTTTTGATTCCCCTGAACATTGGAGTCGTGCTTTTGGGTCCTGTTTTTTGAGTCGTGACAATCAGTTGGCCACCTTGTTACACTGGGTGATGTGTTCCTTCATCCATCCACACACACACACTACATACCTACACACACACACCATCAGAGAGGCTTCAATACTTCAGCACTCATCTCTGAAATATTCATGTTCGTTTTACAGGTAAAGAGGAGGTGGTGCAGGAAGAGATCAGAGGAGAAAAAGAACAAAGGGAGCAGACATGAGGAGGGAGGATAACAGGACAACAGAAGTTGCACAGTGAATCTGAATTAGTATCGACTGACTTCTTAATTACGTTTGTTCAATTTCTGACTATCTGAACTGCACTTGTTACCATGGTGACCGTGGGTGGAGCGAAATATTACAACTTTAAACATGCAGTCCTGTTTTTAAATGTGTGTATACAATGGAGAACAACTTTTTAGAAATTACAAAACGGTGATATAAATCTTTCACATCCACCGGCATCAAAACCAGAAGACAGCGTTAAAGTGGGAAACGCCCGCCTCTTGCACGATTTTGATTGGCTGCCTGCGGCAAGTGTGACAGACGAGTGGTGCGATTGAAAAGTCGAGAAAATTGAAAACGTGCGTCAAAGAGATACCATGGTAAAACGATGGTTTTGCTGACTACGCGTTTCGGTGTAATTGGGGCATAATACAGCATTTCTGGGAATGTTACCACAGACACCCAGTTTGTAATATTGCTACTAGATATTCAATTCAGTTTATTTTGTATAGCCCATCATCAAAAATTGCATAGATTAATAAAACCAAAAATAAGGGTAATAATCAGGATATCTACTTCACTTTTCTCTCCCTGCTTTGAGGATGCTGTGTGTGTGTGTGTGTATTCAATTCAGTTCATTTTATATAGCACATCACAAATTACAAAATTGCCTCAGAGGGCTTTACAGTCCGTACACAGACGACATCCCTGACCTTTGACCTCACATCGGATCAGGAAAAACTCCCAAGAAATAGAAAAAAATCCTTCACAGGGGAAAAAGGGAAGAAACCTTCAGGAGAGCAACAGAGGAGGATCGACAGGATGGACAGATGCAACAGATGTCATGTGTACAGAACTTTCGCAGAACTTTGGGTTGACCATCGGCTCAATCACCATTGTGTGTGTTACCTCGTTAATGGCTACACACTGATGCCAGCCTGAGATCCTCCGGCATCATTTTAGTCATGGATCCCGTCATCACTCAATGACAGTCGAGACTCTTTTGAAACAAACTGCCAGAAGAGATTACAATCATATTTTAAAACTCACTTTTACTTGAATTATCTAAGTTTCATTTTGTTCATAATAAAGTGTTGTCTTATGGTCCATGGACCGTGAATGTGTGGCAAACAGAAACCCTGTCGAAGAGAAACACAACCACCATCAAGGGTTGACTTCCAAAAGTCATGTAATCTTCAGGAGAAGAAAGGGTGGGCTGAGGCGGGAAGCGGGTCAGCTGCCATTTTAATGACGTGAACGGCGCCAGAACATCTCACAGAGGCGGCGCGTGAAGATAAGTGAGTGGTTGTAAGAACAGGAGGAGGAACGCCGCTGCCTCCAGATCAAAAGTCTCATTGTGTAGCTGCGAAGTCTTACAACACTGACACTGTAAACAACCCAAAGAGGACAGAGGGAATGAGACGAGGGCACGAGGAGATGAAAGAGTAATGGGGACGTGGTGTGTGTGTGTGTGTGTGTGCAGCACAGATGAAACGAGAGAGAGAAAGAGACTTTAACTCCATTGTGACGCTCTCGACAGCATTCTGCACCACCAGCTCTGCGCCGCTTCGATGTGCTGGCGACGCAGAGAGACGTTGTGCAGTGCGGCTGAGTCGTGTCGAGCCGAGTGAGGGGGAGGGGGGGGGTCTTTTCTGACCCCGCTCTTAAATGCTCTGTTGTCGGCTGACTCACTACTTCTGCTGCCGAGCGGAGACGACAGCCGGGAGAGGGCTTGAGATCAACCCCCCCAGCCGGTAGACACCCCCCTCACCCCCCTCCCACACACACAGTGAGTCACACATCATGCCTTTAAGACGAAGCCTTTCTGCAGGTTATCATTAGATCAAGAAAGAGATATATATATATATATACTTTTTCAGTGAGTTACTCAGGTGAGTACCGGGAGATGGTGTTTGGCACTCACTCCATATGTAGCGTCAGCTTTTGTGACGTCCATCTACGGGAGGGGTGCGGGCCGCATCGAGCTCTGCGGGCGCCAGCGACGGAGAGCCGGTAGCGTTAACGCCACACGTAGAGAGTATGGTGAGATCATATACTGGTTGGTTAGAGACGATCAACATCAGATCGGCCAAGCACGCAGTTACGCGACGTAATACGCGGCATTACATTGTTGATTGTTTTCGCCCATGCATACTCATGCACTCAGCAGGCACTCTGTGTATATATATATATATATATTACTTATTATCTTATTCTAGTTGGTGTGGTTAGGGTTCTTATCATGTAATAAACGTATAGCCGTTTCAAGCCCTATTGCGGAGAGCCGAGAAGAAGTGTGAGCGAGGGAAACACAACGGCACTTCTGCGTTGCTGTTGACTATTATGCAGCTTTAAGGAAAAGTTGCAATGACTATCTTACAAGATGGGAACTGATAAAATCCAATAACTCCGATCAGACATCGATTCGACAAGACATCCGAGGAAGCCGGATGTTCAGTCTGGTCACAGCTGAGGAAGTTATATTAACAGGTTCAACACCAGCATCCTATTCCATAAGTTTTCTCTGCAAGCATTCATACGCCTCTCTTTACACCAACAGTGCTAACGGCGCTAACAGTGCAACCATAGACTGTATACAAGAAGTGGATGTAGTCATCATGACGTCACTCGTTGGTTTGTGGACTGCTGTTATGAAGCCTCGAGTTCGGCAGCACCATCTTGGCATTTTTGGAAGTGACCATATTTGGAGTGTGGAGGAATGACGTAGGGACGCTGTATTGGTCTAGCAGCGGCAGCGATCTGTCAATCATAGTCGTCCCGCCCTAAAGCATACTCTGCTTCATGGTCTATTTGACTCATCATTTACTACATGAACATCATACTGTATTGAAGACTTGAAACAAGACTCTCATACAGTCAGACTTACTTCTACTCCTTCTAGTTGCCTTCATTGGTCTTGACCTATCTAATGTTTAACCCTCCTTGTTACCTTATATTACTGACAAGAGTTTTACCCTCGGGGTCAATTTGACCCCAGCAATTGTGTAAAACCTCCAGAAAATTATTAGAATTAATATTGTTTCCAAGTTTACAGGAGGTACTTTATGTTTGTTTGTTGTTGACCACCCAAATAGCCCCTTTTTAAATATAAAAGTTGATATTTATAAGGCCTGACACTGAACAACAGCCTGGGGTCAAATTGACCCGAAAGAACACCGACATTAAACATTGAATGGGGTCAAATTGACCCAAAGGTAACAGGAGGGTTAAGGAACAAGAAGAGTCCCTGTTTGGTGAGTAGAAATAATGGAAGTTTTAAGACACATTGGCTTCACTAACCGCTCCTTTAAAGGCTCTCTATGGAATATTCAGAGCACTCATATCTGTCGCTGTTACTTGTTAGCACCGTTAGCTGAAATGCACGCCTCGGCTATGTTACAGCCAAGGGAGGCAATATAGATGCTCTCAATTCCGCTTTTAGCACCGCCAAGTAGAGTCTATGCTATAAGGTCTGAGGGGCTATTTTCTCTTCTGCAGTGGGAGAAGTCTTCCCATGCATTCAAGTACAGGACAACCTCAGTGGTTCGTGGTCCCTACATTACTATCTCCTTTCATCTCTGTCACAGGGGAGACGTGTTTATCGCCTTCCCGCACGTCTCACCTTCCCCTGAATGTAAAGAAAGAAACCAAAGATGCTACAAAAGGCAAAACAAACCTTTTAGGTAGACGGTTAGTAGAATGACGGTTTTCAAATGTGAATAATAATCCACATTCAGATTGGATTCGCAAGTAAACCAACAGCAAGGACTACCAGACTGCAGCCCTGTGCACAATGAACCGAGTTTGACACTCCGTGTAGTTTCTAATTCTGACCTGCATTAAACCCGTGTGCGTTCATCAAGAACGACCTCCGATTTAACGGCATCATTCTACCTTATCAACAAAAATACGCAGCAGACACACATCTCGACAATCTGCTCCAAGCCACGTATTGCAGTATCAAATTTGGAAAAATAGACTGAGAAATGAAAGTGAATTTTTTATCTTGTGGTATATCTGGCAAATAGAAAAGGTGTTTTATCTTCTGAAGGCTTTTTTATCCGCTTGTGAAACTCAAAGCCGAGCTTTGGAATTAGAATAGTTGTGTGGATCTCTCCCCCTCTCTCCGTCTCTCTCTCTCCTTCCTCCCTGTTGAGTCACTAAGTGCAGTGAATGTTCTGTCGTTTGTGAAAGTGACAGCGGTGCAGAAAGTGACATGGGGCCAGGTGATGATGCTGCAGATACTGGCCTGGTAACAGGAAGTACGATTCAGTGCAGCACGGGAAATGCTTAAAGGTCATCATGATGGTGTTTTCTCTTGGGATGTTAGAGAAAAAATTTGCTGATCAGAATGTAGCTGGCCTTGCTAGCCTTACCGTACATGCTATTCCATACCAGGGTGTGTGTGTACCCCAAATAAACTTGTAAACAGAGGTACCTCGTTGGCTTCAGCAGTCCGCACATAATTTAGAACATATTGTTTTTCGTCCCTTAATTAACGCTCGTGTTTTCTGGATCAAACTAAAGTAGAAAAAAAAGAAAAAGTAACAGGAGGAAGGGCATTTAACCCTTGTGTTGCCTTAGGGTCATTTTGACCCGAATCATATTACACCTCCCCTGGCTTCAGTCATTTTTGACCCGATTCAATGTTTCTACCCTCCTGTTACCTTATATTTACTAACATATTTTACCTTTGGGTTCAATTGACGCCAGCAATTAAAACTCTCCAGACAATTATTAGAATTAATATTGTTTTCCAAGTTTATGAGGCAATTTTATGTTTGTTTGTTGATCAATTAAAGAACACCCCATATTAAACATTGAATGGGGTCAAATTAATCCTAAAGCGGGGGGAGGGTGTAATATTGATTCGGGTCAAAATGACCCTAAGGCAACACAAGGGTTAAATGCAGAAACAAACAAAAATGAAAATGACAAAAAAAAGGCCGTCTCGAAAGCGTCTCCTTATCCGCCACCTCAGAAAACTTAATCTCATTTCACAGGCAACTAGTCTGTGCTGTTCCTCTTGTTCTGCCTCTTCAGCAGTCAACCAGGGAGAGGTTGATGTCGAGGCCAAGCAGGAGGAGGAGGAAGGGATTGGGGAGCATAAAGAGACGAGACAAGTTAAAACTGCACAACTTCTCGAATAACTACAAGATATTTTAACTTTTTCGTTTTCCATCTGTGTTCTTCGAGACCTAATTCCCTTAGATTTGAGGATGTTTGGGGTTTTAACATCTGTGGCACAGGTGTGTGTGCATGATGGCTGTCTTAGCACCCAGTTTCTTCGGCTGTTCCACCATTTCTGCTCCTGGTGACGGGACCAGCAATTTGGTAATTGGGGATGGCCACTTGAATAATAATGACATAAAAACAAATGCTGATTCGGAGGGCACGAGTCACGGAGCCCTTTTCTAATCTAAGATGTCCTTTTATGTCATCTTTTTTTTCTACCCGTATTCACCCAAGTCAGCAGCTGAGAGTCAAACATCCTCCATCTCATCTGTCACGTTTATCCTCAGCGGCTATAATCACATGAGGAAAAGTCAGATGAATGCGAGGCTGAAAGATCTTTCCTCGCTAGAACTTACTCTGGGTTGAAAATGTACAAGTCTGCAGGGAGGGCAACACATCAACAACAGCAACTACTGAAATAAACATGAATTGCCTTAACTGCACTGGGTATTTAATGGCCTCTCTTCCCAGCAAACTAAATACTGTCGCTGAATTAGGAAAATACTAAACGTTAAAGTTGATCAATTGTGAGATCACAGAGACCAGCTCCAGAGCTTCTGGAGAAATAACTAATTTGTCGGAAAAAATTATTCATCCTCACGCAGCCTCTCGAGAGTAAAGCAGAAATACTCTCCAAACTGAAAGTGAAAGTCATCGCGAGTGTAATAATAATATGTGCAATGCCTGGAATGATTAACATATATACCAGCCCAAATGAAAGCATTATGAGTTTGTAGTGAGAATAAATCAAACGAGTGCTTGGGAGACTTATTGCCAGCTGTGCAGGCGGTTTTCAACACTTGATACTCATACAGCAGCAAAACCGCTTGAGTAGCTGACTTGAGGCCAAAACATAGCTGAACTAGAACGTGGTACCGTAGAGTTTATATTGCATATCAAGCAACATTAGGCATTGAATTATGCACATATTGGCATTAGTTGCATGCCAATTGAAACGATCTGCATATGGTAAAAAAAGATTTGACCTTTTCATGACCTTGACCTTTGACCCGATCGATCCCAAAATCTAATCAAATGGTCCCCGGATAATAACCAATCATCCCACCAAATTGCAAGCGATTCGGTAATCATCTTCAGATGAATACTGATGTTACTCAGTGATTGCAGGATGTGGCTCTATACTCTGTATACCTTTCTAGTTGGAGAATTAAGTGGCGTCATAAAGGTGTGGTGTGTCAGACCTGTGTCCAGAGTTCTTCTGCCCCCTAAAAGATGAATAAATATTATCTGCTATTTTGAAACGCGAGTTGAAATCGACACACCTGGACACAGGGACTCACTGGAAGAAAATAACAACAGACTTTTGCTTTAAATCTATAAAAGCGTTTATTCAAAATCAAGATTATTAAAATAGACAATCATGCATGGACCCAAATCCAAACCTGTCACCAATGGCCTGTGGGTCAGAGGCTGCAAAAGGGATGCGCGCGCCCATGAGCGCCATCCTAAATACAGCAGTGAAGCGAACAGTCTCTGATTGGATAAGGAGCATAAGTGAATTGTCATCATGGTTCTTATTGCCCAGCTCCTGCCTCTGCCGGTCCCTTCATTGGATGTTGTGTAGCCCTGACATGGAATGTGCTGGTAATGGAAGAGGTGAAAAAATATAAGCAGTGTTGATCTCCGTAGTCCCTGTCTCTTACAAGGCGGCTCACTTTCGGCCTTATCTCTTCAGGGATGAGGCCTGGATTCTTCCGAAGCGTCGTTCACACTGCAGGGGGGGCTTCTTCCCACGTGTGAGTGACAAACGTCTTGAGGAGCAGGGATCGCGGAAAGGGCCAGTGTGGAGAGACAGTGAGGACTTAAATGTCTATGAAGGAAGGAGAATAAAATATCCCATCATCTGGACCCTTCTCATATCTATCCTCCCAACGAGGTAAGGACTGTGATTGCTCTTTCTAAACAACTGAATACAATGAGCTCTTTCTCTAGTCATCTTTAAGTGAGTGCAGTGCGGGGGTTTACATCAACATTGTCCTTAAATTGAGACAATGTTATCCTTTTTAGAATCAGCTCAGACACCATCAGGTGCCTCTTACGAGGTATTCAAACATCTCATTCAGTTTTTCCATCTTATACATAATATTTATGTAAACAATACTAGGCTGGAAAGCTAAACCAAATTATATTCTTAACAAATCCCTCTTTCACATCCTCTGGATGTAGACCTTATTCGGGAAGATATTATTTCCCTTCCATGCCAGTCGCCATCTTGTACATGCTCTTGCTGCACTGCAATGCTGGCCATGGTCTGGATGAACTTTATTCTCTTTGCCAGGCAGCCTATGGATCTCCCTGTCTCGGCATCTCTCTAGCATCCGGTGGGTGGAAGGAGAGGGCTGTCTCCTCAAATCTCGCTCTGCTTTGTGCCAACGGAGAACGGAGGGGCCAAGGCTTGGTACTGAGGAGCCTCGCTTGTGGAGACTCAAGTCCATCTTTTGTGACTTTCCCATTCTTTCTCGTCCCATAGAAAGTTGGGGCTATGTCAAAGGGACAGGGAGCTGGGTGCACATATCACAACATCCATACCCAGAGTTAGTCTAGCAGGCCAGAAACCGTGGAGCACTGTGTTACTGGTACTAATGACCGCCCAGTCCTCGGCTGCTTGGTATGGCCAGTTGTGCTGTCTGACCTTGAAGTTTGTCCTTCCTTGGCGTTGCCTAAACTGAGATCCCATAGGATCTGCAACCCTGTGGACTGCTTTGCGGGAGGTAACCCAGTGAAAAGGGATGTGTGATAGCCCAGCGTTATAGGGTACTGATAATTGTGCTTACGTGCCATATAGTACGATGGCTCTGTCTCGTACTGCTTCTCTAGGTGAGAGTCTCATTCCAGTTAAGCGGATGGGAATAGGG
Organism: Pseudoliparis swirei; assembly: GCF_029220125.1. Lineage (NCBI taxonomy): Eukaryota > Metazoa > Chordata > Actinopteri > Perciformes > Liparidae > Pseudoliparis > Pseudoliparis swirei. The sequence continues at coordinate 22,892,689 of NC_079407.1, forward strand.
GCGTGGCTCTGTCGTGTGGCACCCCGACAGCCACCCAACTAACTCTTCGATCTCGGGGGAAGTCACAGGGTCTGCATGCTGACAAGATCTGTAATCCAATGTAGGTGTGGAAGGAAGGTAGAAATTGAGGGTGGTTAGGCTGGGCCGGGTCTTGCACTCTGACGGCCGATGATACAAGGGTGCAGGCTGGCAGCCTGAAAACTGGGTTGACGATCCTGTCCTCACTGCATCCCATCTACTTCCAACCCTGGCTGGGTCAGAGTCACGTCCTGGCCTCGTCCTGGTCTGCAACATCGTCACCAGCCATCCTGGTCTGCGACAGCATCGTCTGCTTCATCCTGGTCTGTGACAGCATCGTCTGCTTCATCCTGGTCTGTGACAGCATCGTCTGCTTCATCCTCGTCTGCGACAGCATCGTCTGCTTCTTTCTCTGTGACGTCGTCTGCGTCCTCCTGGTACTCCTGGTCCTCGTCTGTGATATGCGTCTCATGTCTTTTCTCTGTGACGTCGTCTAGCGCCCCTCCTGGTACTCCTGGTCCCTCGTCTGTGATGTCTGCTCACTGTGGGTCAAGCGTTGTCCATGGCTGTCGATGCGGTCTTTATCCAGTGGTCCTTCGAACTTGATCTGCGTCCGGATCGTCCTGGTGACCTGGAGCAAGGGACACTGTTCATAGGAGTGGAGGAGGCTTTTCTTTTTATTAGTGCTGTTATGATGGGCCATGGCCCACTTGGCTCTCAGGGAAGGGATACAACAACATCCACACGAGACCAGGATGCCTAAAAGTACTGCTAGTGACATGAATAGGGGTGATTAATGCCTTTCCATTTGCCAAAGGTGGCCTTCCCTAACCAGCTGAGAATGGATTGGCCAATTCCTAGATGCTGCATGCATCTCCTCTTGGAGAGGGCTTTAAGCATGGTACAATTTGGCTCTGATGCCCAAACCCATCGGGGCAGTGTTGTGGGATGACAGTGCAGCATAAGTCTCTCAAACATAGCTATTCTCCGCCTCTCTTCACTAACAGCATGTCCCAGCGCCATTCCTATTCCTTGGAATAGCCACATGGTGGAGGTGAGGCCCAATTGTTCTACCAGTTGCTTCAAGCCGCCAGCGTGCAGTGATTGGTCAAATCTAAAGGAGGGTATACCATATGTAATTAATTCTATCCACATTCTTTATGGGGTGACTGGGAAGATTGCAGCGATCAGTGGCAAATTCTCAAAGCCGGTGACTATGTTGTCTACTAATTTGTAACTCATAAAGGGGACTTCCTCGGGAATCCCTATCGCATCCATGTACGTGGGGTTGTTTGATTAACTAACTCTCTTTTTAAGTATGTGTCTAAGCTCATGCGCTGGGTGAGTCTCTATGTACAGGTGAGTTTCTTGAGTCAGCCTGGTTCCTCTATTAATTTGGTGGGGCTGCTAAGCGGACTAATACACAGATCCCTGTGGTCTCGCTTGCATTCAGTGTCATTCAGAGTCTCAGCCCTCCACAATACCAATATAGTCCATTTCTTGCCTCTGGTCCTATCTTTTTTCTCGGAGGGCGATAAATTTACCATTGTCTGAGATCTATTTTTCCCACATTAACTCTGGCTCTTGTACTAGTAAAATTGAAGCATGTGTATCCTATGGGGGGCCCCTTTACTCAGGGAGAATGGTCCAGTCTCTGTGTTCACCGGTAAAGGGGAAAAATGGCTGCTAGCGTGATGCAGTTCCTGGGTGGCTTGTTTGAACAAGCAGCCATCATGCAAGCATAACCCCTCAAGCGTCTGTTGGCGGGAACAATGGGGGCGGGACTGTTCCCAGTTAATTTCAAAGTACCTAGCTACAAACTCTTCATCCTCCCAATATCTTGGTCTTGTGCTGACCTTATATTACTCAATTCAGCCAAATGTCATTGCCATAACCTGTATTCCTCTCTATCACTTGCTGTGGGGTCCAGATGGAGAGGGTCTGTGTTATGACCTTAAAGTCCCTTTGATGAATAGATAGATAGATATATACTTTATTAATCCCCAAGGAAATTTATCAGGTCAATGCTGGCCACACTTTTAAAGATAAAAAAACAGAAACTTTACAAAATATAAGAAGGGTTAGGGTGATCATGGCAGAGTGAACTGTTATGGAGCCTCCTTAGCCGTCGTGAGAATGTTCTCCTGTATCTCTCCTTGTGGCATGGGCGTGAGGAGCGATCTGGAGAAAGTACTCCTCTGTCCCTGTGGGAGGAGGTGGTGGAGGGTGGTCCGGGTTGTCAATATGGACACCAGTTTCCTTCAGCGACTCCTCTCCACCCACCTGTTCCAGGTACTCCAGCTGGCAAACCCGATTGATGAGAGCCAGCCTTTGACGCCAGTTTGTTGCAAGGCGAAAGGCTGGTGTCTTGGCCTCGATGTCTGCTCCCCCAGCAGACAATGGCAAAGTGCCAGCACTGGCGACAACCGACTGGTAGAATAACTCAGCATCTTGCTGCACCACGTTGAAAGGATGAAGCTTTCTCGGGAAAAGAGGCGACTCATCCCTTCTTGTACTGGCGTTGATGTTGGCCTTCCAGTTCAGTCGGCTGTATAGATGGAGAAGCGGCCCAGTACTTGTACTCCTCCTGTGTCCACGATCCACTCCCAGGACACTCAGAGGTGTAAGGCTGTCGCCTTCCTCCTGGGAAAGTCCACCACCATCTCTCTGGTCTTGGCCACGTTCAGCCGCGGAGGTGGTTCTCATGTGCCCACTTTGAAGTCACTCACCACTGCCCTGTATACTCCTCCTCGTCCAGCCCTAATACACCCCGACCACTGCAGAATCAACAAGGTACTTCTGCAGATGGCATGACTCCCTGTTGTACTGGAAGTCACTGGTGTACAGGAGGTGAGAGGAAGGAGACAGAACAGATTCCCTGTGGGGCTCCAACATCACTGACCACCGTTCCAGACAGCACATGGCCCATTCTGACAAAAGCTGTGGTCTGCCTGTGAGGTAATCAGTGATCCAGGAGGATGGTGGACGCGTCCACGTACACCGCAGCTTCTCACTCAGCAGCAGTGGCTGGATGGTGTTAAATGCACTGGAGAAGTCAAAGTGACTCTACAGAGACGCCCGGTTCCATCCAGGTGCGATTGAGCTCGAATTGCAGCCAGGTAGATGATGGCGTGATCGTCCCACTCCCATGTGGGCTGGTAAGCAAATGGTGCAGAGGGTCCAGCGATGATTTCACCTCTTTCACGGCGGAGGTGGGCCAAGACCAGCCTCTCAGCACCTTCATCACATGGGAGGTGAGAGGCGACCCGGTGCGGTGATCGTTGAGGCCAGATGGTGCTGACTTCTTTGGGACAGGGACCAGGCCGGCGTCTTCCACAGCACCGGGACTTCCCCAGCCTCAGGCTGAGGTTGAAGGCGCTGCAGGACACCAGACAGCTGGAGTGGGCGCATGGGTCTTTTAGGACCCTGGGGACTGATGCCATGGGGACCTTCAGCTCTCTTTCGCTGAGTGTAAGTTTCTCCAGCTGTCTTCTCACTAATTGGTCAGTACGTCACAGAGAGAGGGGAGGAGGCCCATTGTTGTGAGGCTGGGTGGGATGTGCAGCTCAGCAGGGGACAGAGGGAGGAGGTGTTTGGGAGGTGTGATGTGTGGAGGAGGCCCAGGGGAGGCTGTGGAATGAACCTGTTGAAAAACAGTTGAGCTAATTTGGCCTCTCCAGGAGCCCCTGGCTGTCTCCCTCCCACCTTGAAGCCAGTTATCTAGCTTCTGCAGACCACACCTCCCTTGTATTTGTTCAGCTGGAGTTTGGCCTCCAGCTTCCTCCTGTAAAGGTCCTTGCCCTCCTGAGCCACCTTCAGGTTGCAGCTGGGCTTATCCTCAGCTCATCCACTGTCTCCAGACCTGAAGGCAGCTTTCTTCATGTTAAGAGCGCCTTCAGGTCCCTGGTGATCCAGGGCTTTGTTGTTAGAATGAGCGCACAGTCCGTGATGGGATGGTGGTGTGTTGCAGAACTTGATGTATTCCGTGATGCAGTCGGTCCATGCCTGTTGATGTGTCCTCCTCGTGCGGTCCACAACACATCCCAGTCAAACGTTGACTGGAAGCAGTCCTGTAGGCGTCGTAACCTCCAGAGACCACCTCCTCACAGTCCTGGTGGTCACGGCAGCCTCTTCACCAGAGGAACATGCCACCTGGGTGTCAAGCCGGACCAGGTCATGATCAGACCTGCGAGGGGGGGGGGGTGGGCGCTGTATCATCGTCCTTAGTATTAGCATACAGCAGTCAGAGGTTTATTGTTCCTAGTTGGGCAGTCTATGTATTGATGGAAGGTTGGCGGAGCTTTATCCAGTGTGGTGTGTAGTTAAAGTCACCAGTGATAGCCATAGATGCTCAGGCTGATGATTCCAGCAGGCAGACACAGTGGAGTGGATGGTGTCCCCAGCTTCCTCCAGCGTCAGCTGATGGCAGCTGCGTGCCGACAACCAAAATGGCAGATGATAGAACTCTCTCGGCAAATAAAATGCGGTTGCATCCCACGACCAACAGTTCAATGTTGGGCAGACCTGGCGCTCCTTCACGCACACATGGTCGGGTGGCACCACCCGTTCATTTCCACATAAACAGCGATCCGCCCCCTCTTCTTACCGCTCTGTATGGCGTCTCTGTCAGCCGAACAGTCCTGAAGCCGGGCAAAACTGGCGCTGTGATCCGGATAGTCGCGTGCAGCCACGTCTCAGTGAAGCTGAGGAGACTGCTCTCCACGGAAGACCCTCTCGGTCGTACCAGCGGCGCCTTGAGCTCATCCGTCTTATTCGCCAAAAGACCTCCACGTTCCCGTTATGATCGGTGATGCCGAGGGTTTTGTATCTCACCGTTTTAGCCCTCCAGCCGGCACCCGCTACAAGCGTATGAGCGGGCCTTCTCCCAATAGCTCCAGCGGGATCACCAGGTCTTTCTCCAGGCAGAAGCACGGCCTGCACAGCAGCGATCAGCTGCGCGCGCGGTAGGCTGCAACAGTCCCAGTCATTGTTATGCTGCGGCTCACCGATACTCACGACAAAGTGAACAAAAGCCACAGTAGAAGTATCGAAAAAAGTAGTTATGGTCCAGTGTCCGACCGTAACTAAGACAAACGTGAAAGAAAAGAAGAAGAAAAGGGGAAAAGTGCAAAAAAAAGACAATAAAATAAAAGCAAAACGCCACTACTGAAACAAGCAGCCGTTGGCACAGCGCTTCCTCCTACATATATTTGCAGCCTCCGGGGGCTCGTCCGGGATCTGACTCTCCTCGGGGGGGTCGTAGATGTTAATCTGTATGCCTACCAGGGGGTCTTTTTCTACTGCGTCAACTCCTAGTAGGAAGAAGATGCGGTCCCGTCCCGCCGAGCTGCTGCTGATTCTATCTAATGAAAGGGTGATGGGGATGGAACCTTGGTTAAAGTTTTTCTGAAAGCTTATCTGTTCCCACCATGTTCTCTTATCTGTGGTGAGATGACTCATAGTAGGTATCCACGCTCCCGTGTATTTAGTTACCATGCCCCAGTTTTTACAAGACTTTCCTGTGCCCCGTCTGTATTCACCATCTCTCTCACAGTCCCACACTAGTGTGGGCTCTGCAGAGATATAAGTCATAGCCTCCATGCTAATGGGTTCCTTGACATCCAATTACCTCACATAAGTCAAAGGTGAAGGACGTGGTACTGTTCCTGGTGTAGTTAAGTAGCCAGTATGCGTCGCATGCTCTCATGTGTTTGGGGCTGGCTGCAGGGGATCTCTTTACTCTATTTAGTTCTGGGTTGCGTGGCGTGAAGTGTTTAGCTAGTAGGATGGCGTCGTGTGAGTCTATCTATCTTTATGTGCTCTTTCCAGGCGAATCCTCCTAATATAACTAGCACCAACAGACCGCAGGCTACTGCTATTATGGCTGTTGTTTTTGTTCCAAAACCCATCTCCTTTAGGGTTCGAGGTTGAAACCTCCTTGTTTCTGCCGGATTGGCATCGGGGTCGCCGAAGCAGCGTCTAATTGCTCTTGGTATTTCCCTCGACATTCTGTAAGTCTGCTCTGACCTCCGTCAGGGACCTAGTGGGGGCGTTAGCTGGGATGCAATGTGTTAAGTGGTGCCAAGGTGCTCCTGATTTACCTTTGACCTGGACCCCGAGTGTGTCGTAATTTCCTTCACCTCGTACGGACCCAGTCCACCTAGGCTGAGTCCACTTTCTTTTGTGAACTTTGACCCCGGGACCAGTCGCCAATTTTGACCTTACTCTGTTTTGTTCTTCCTCCGCTGGTGTCGCATGGGCCTGGACACCTGCAGGAAGAGCTTTAGTAAGGGATGTTAGCTTTTTCATGTAGTCACTCATTTCGATCATTTAGACATCCAGAGGCGGCACGTGACCTCCGTCTCTGGGTGGCCCTGGCATTGGTCTTCCCGTCAGTATTTCATGAGGGGTCAAATGCGTTTTGGCACCTGGTGATGTTCTCATGGACATCAGAGCTAAAGGTAATGCTTGAACACACGTCAACTTGGTTCCCTCACAGGCCTTAGCTATCTTTCCTTTGATTGTTTGATTCGCTCTTTCTACCAGACCTTGAGATTGAGGATGATACACTGAACCATATTTATGGGAAATCCCCAGTGAGGCCTCAACTTCTGCCAGCAGTTTGCTGTTAAAATGTGCTCCATTGTCTGATCTGATTACTCTGGGTATTCCGTACCTGGGTATGAGTTCATTTCTCAGCCACTTTACCACGGAAAGCGAGTCTTCTTTTCTGGTCGGGATTGCCTCCACCCACTTGGAGAACCTATCTACCATTACCAACAGATATCTCTTTCCTGCGACTACATTATCTGGTCCCATGTCTGTGTAGTCTATCATGATTTCTTGGAAGCATGCTGAGGGAACAGGGTAGGATCCCATGGGGGACTGGAACGGCTTCTTTGCATTGTGGTTTCCACAAACTGTACATTCATCACAATACAAATTTACCATACTCTCCATATGTGGATGCCACCATAGGTGATTGATATTCATCAATGTTCTCTTTTTTCCTTCATGTGTGAGGCCGTGTGCATCTTTTAACAGAAGGGGCACGAGCTGGGCAGGAGCCACTATTCGGCCATCATGGCTTCTCCATAGTCCCTCTTTAGAGGTGGAGTCTCTGGTTGCTCCTTTTCTTCCCCATGACGACCACTCATAAGGTCCTGCTTTAACTTGTATTTCCACTAACTCGTTCTCAGTTAGTTCAGTCTGTTGTGGTAGTTCTGGTCGGCATATCATCTGTCTTGGCACATAGCCTCCTGCTGCTTTGGCTGCAGCGTCTGCTGCGTCATTTCCTTTGCTGACATTGTCGTTGGTGTTTTTGTCATGTCCTTTACATTTCATCACGGCTACTTTTCTGGGCAGCTGTACTGCGTCTAGTAGCTGTTCCATCTGAGCTCTGTGTTTGATTGGTTGGTCACTCGAGGTGATAAAATGTCGTCTGACCCATGCAGGGCCGTCAATATGTACAGCTCCATGTGCATACGCAGAGTCTGTGTAAATATTGGCTGTCTTTCCTGTGGCCAGAGTCAGTGCTTGAGTCAGGGCGATTACTTCTGCAACCTGTGCTGATGCTGGTTGTGGTAATACGCCTTCTTTCCTGATCTCATATTCACCTTCTTCAGTCTGCTCTACCACTGCATATGATGCTTTGTTTCCTTCCTGTGTCCTATAGCAACAGCCGTCACTGAATAGGGTCATGTCTGGGTCTGTTAAGGGGGTGTTATGCAGGTCTATCCTTAGCTTGTTCTCTTTTACTGCGTGTTCTTCACACACATGTGGGGGACCATTCGTGACTCTGTCTGCCATGTTGTTTAGTCCTGTCTCATAGGTTACATTAGAGGCCGTACAGGTGTTATGGAGCTTGGTCTTTCTGGCTGAGCTGAATGTGAATTCTTTGCTCAGCAAAAATGCTGCCACACCATGTGCTGTGTGTATCATTACTTCATGTCCCATGGTTATGTGTGCGGTTTTATCTAGTGCCTTGGCTACTGATGCCACATATCTTCCGCATGTGGTTTGTCCTGTCTCTACTACATCTAATTTAGATGAGTGGTACAATAATACACACCTGTCCCCTCTTTGTTTCTGATACAGGATGGCATTGACAAAGCCATTCCTTTCAGAAACATCAAGGTGAAAGGGAGAGCCATAATCAGGGCTCCTGAGGGCCGCAGCTTGGGACAAAATCTGTTTAACGTTCGAAAAGGCCTCTGAGGCCTCTGATGTCCAATCCAAGGTGGCTGTCATGTTTCTTGGACCTGCAATGCGCACTATGTCCCTTAGGGGGGCTGTCACTCCTGTGTAGTCTGGTACATGTGAACGGCTGTAACCAGTTAGGGGAAATGAGAGCATTTCTGCGACTGTCTGTGGCTTGGTGTGGTGTAGGATGCTTTCTCTTTGGCTGTTAGTTATAGTGAGTCCTTCTGCTGAAATCTGTCTGCCTAGAAAGGTAACCTGTCGTCTGCAGCACTGCACTTTTTCTCTTTTGACTTTGTAGCCCTTATCTGATAATAGGGTCAAGAGTGCCAGGGTCACGTCCAGACACAGCTCAGCTGTTTCTGCCGCTAGCAGTAGGTCGTCAACATACTGAATTAACACAACACCTGCTGGGATCGTTAGCACAGACAAATGTTCCTTCAGTGCTTTGTTGAACAGACCGGGGGAGTCCCTGTATCCTTGTGGTAACACAGAGTAGGTGTAGCGTTTACCATCATGTGTAAATGCAAAATAGGGTTGACTTTCAACCGCCAGAGGTATGGAAAAGAATGCATTCGCCAAGTCTATGACAGTGAAGTATGTCATAGTGGGTCGCAAATTAGTCAGCGTCAGATGTGGGTCTGGAACGGGGAATGGGTCAGGTATCGTGGCGTCATTAATTGGTTTTAAGTCCTGCACCATTCGCCATCCTTTTCCTTGTGCTTTCGGGACTGGTAGAATGGGGGTGTTATAGGCTGACTGACATTGGTAAATTACACCAGCTTTCATCAGTCCATCCATGGTGGGCTGGATGCCTTGTATTTTCTCCGGGCTTAGTCTGTATTGAGACCTCCAAACCGGCCGGGTGGGGTCTTTCAATCGTACCACTACTGGTGGCGCGTCAATGTGGCCAACATCAAAAGCTGAGGTGGTCCACAATCTGTCGGGTACCTGAGACAACATGGTGGGGGCTGAGGGGTGATCTGTACAGGGGAGACCATGGTGTCTAGGAACAGGAATAGTGGAAGAAATCACATTTTGGAAAGTTGGGATAACATTTTTATTCTGAACAATTTTAAACAATCAAACATTTACAAAACATCTTCCGAAAGAGGCAGAGCGAGCATCTCCTCGTCAGTGATGTCTGAGAAACGCAAGGAAGCAGATTGTTAAAGGAATTCATTGTTTATGGGATGAGCAGCAAGGGTAATATGAATGAAATTTTTGTTAGAAAACCAGGTTGGATCATATTTACCATCTTGAGTTGATGTAATCTGCTTCGGCTCTAGACGGCGAATGCGGTCATTTTTTTTGCCGATTTCTGTGTTGAGGAATCGATTGCGCTGTTCACTCTGCCTTGCTTGCCGGGTCAAGATGGCAATGTAATCTGCTGCCTCACTACATGTCTCCAGGCAGGACAGGTATATGTCTTTCCTGGAGACAGCTTCATCCCTGATGGCATACTGTCGGTGAAAAAACGCAGAATATGATGAACCATGTGAGAGAATGAATCTTCAATTATCAGGTGATATGAGGACACAAGCCGTACTTACACTCAATAACTGAAATCCCCTCACAATCGCCTTGCCTTTGGGGTCATTTGGCGCCTGAAACTTAGATGGCGATGGGAAGGCCATTGCTATGATAAAACAGGAAAAACGTTTATGAGGAATAACATGATGTATACATGTATGTTGACATTTGCATGACTTTCCTTGCACTGAAATTATCAAAGGATCAAATTTGTAATTTGTGAAATTGGGCTATACAAATAAACTGAATTGAATTGAATTGAATTACATGCCCTTGTCCAACACTGAATCCATAACAGTCACTACAGTTTTTATCGCTGCATTAGTGTTTTCACACGGCCATTTTACTGCTGCAGGTTACGTGTTCCACGTGGTCGCAATGTAGCTCCAGGTATTACAATGTTATTAACTAACCGTCACACAATGTGCACACGGTTAGCCCTAATAAGAATTTATATAACCGTTCTCACTGCTGAACACATTTGCTGTGTAACGTGATACAGAACAAGAAAATACATGAATCAAACACATACATCCATACTCTTGAAACATGACTTACTTTTCGCGAAGATGCCGTAGGAGTGGCTGCAGTTCGGAACGTGATCTTGGACCTCACGTTCCAAACTCCGCGAGACTTGGGCAAGTCACGTCATACCACTCATTACAATACACGTCTTTTAAGAACAGTTACTATGAATATACATAATGAGAAAGTGTACAGATAAAAGCTACACGTTGTTAGGAGCTTCTGAAATTAACTTAAAAACAATTTTAATACAATATGTGGAGTAAAGTATATATGAAACACATGCGTCACAGCGACCCGCCTCTCCTCTGCTCCGACCAATCACATTCAAGCATTTCTCACCAATGGCAGACTTCCTTTTCACCTTAAATGCGTGTCGGACTATCGACATTTTCTTTCCGGACAAATCTCGCTGATCGTAAACTGCTTTTCAAAGAGCAGAAAGGATTATACGAAGTTTGTGTTTTGAGAAGTGGGATTTTTATCTGCAAAGGTGAGTTCTGCGATTTGCTCAATAATGTCGTGAGATTACTGGAACGCGTCTGAACATTCCGAGCTGTTTAACTCGTGTGTCCTTTAGCTAACTACTTTGTTGTCAAGGTTAGCTTGCTGTTAGCTAGATGCCCCCCCCCCCCTCCCCAACACGGAGCGATGCGCGCGCCGACATCGAAACTATACGGTGATGCGCGCGCACCCCCCCCCCCCTGCCCGTGTCCCCCCCCCCCCCCCTCAACAACTCTGCCCGCGCTCGCTCAGCCGTGATGAGCACACCTCAGCAGGCCCGGGGTGGGTAATCGGGAAAATCGGGAGAGTTCCCGGTGGGCCGCTTCACTTTTGGGCCGGTCGAGAATGTTATTTGTTGACTTTTGTCACGTTAGTCCATCTTCTCTTAAAGTGGGCTACACACGTTCCGCATTCTGACAGCGTAGCCTCTAAATGGGTTACCGTGCGAGGAAGTTCACCCCTCCCAAATATTAGAGTTGGTTCAGTCCATTATGGAATTGTTCCCCTCTCTCATTGGATTGCAATTCATATCTTAGCGTTTTTAGATGATAGAGTTTTGCTTATCTTTTCCATTTATACATTTCCTGACACATCCCGTGTCCAGCTGTTCATCTCTCTAGTGCAGACACTATAGAGATGTTTGGACTGCAGTATAATGAGCATGGTTGCCCCCAGTTCCTGTGGACTGGGACCAGCACAGGACCAAGACTGCCCGACCTCCTCCAGAGCAGTGCATCCACTGCACAGTCATCGTAATGGTGCTCAGTATTAATTATTAATATTATGACAATATTTGAATTTTATTTTAAGCAAATCTGTAACTTTCTTTAAAATAATTACACTGCAGTCTTGTTATTGGTGACCTCAGCTAGGCCCAGAATTATTTTCATGAGATATCACCATGCGGATTTCGAATGAATTCAATTTAAAGTTAGCGAAAAATAAATATTATTAATATTATGACAATATTTGAATTTTATTTAAAGCAAATCCGTTACTTTCTTGTTTATTCTGTTTCTTTATAGGACGTGGCACTAAGGAGGATTGTCCAGCCGCAGGTTTGTTATGTTATTGTGCTTTGAAGTTTATGAATCATACCAGTATTTGCTTTTTGAAGAGACCAATTGACACCATTATTGTTTCTGCAATTTTGTTTTCCAGATGACGCTGAAGAACCGTTACAAGTCGCTAACACCAGTCTGCTTCAGCAGCTTGGTTGAAATGGAGATGATGATGCACTGTGCCCAACTAATCATACACGTGATGCCTTGAGAGGTCGGGGTCAGATTGTGAGTACTCCTCTGTTTTCCTGATCCGATGTGAGGTCAAAGGTCAGGGATGTCTATGTGTCCAGATTGTAATGCACTCCGAGACAAATTTGTAAATTGTGAAAATGGGCTATACAAATAAACTGAATTGAATTGAGACGTCAGTGCACAACTCAAGACGACAAGCATTTATGCATTTTACATCGAATTTACATGACGTGGTCTATACTTCACGTCGGGACACACGACGCATGAATATGTTCACGTAGTTAAAGCGCCACCTAGTGGCTGAACTGGACTTTGTCGAATCCGCCCCAAACTTGTCGCGCTCGTTACAAGTCGCGGCCCGAGTCGAGTCCGACCGCGCCGGGTCCTCGGCGCCGGGTCCTCGGCGCCGGCTCCCCCGACCGGCGCGGGTGAGCGAGGACCCGTTCGACGCTGCTTGTAGCTAAGGCCTGTGAGGGAACCAAGTTGACGTGGGTTCAAGCATTACCTTTAGCTCTGATGTCCATGAGAACATCACCAGGTGCCAAAACGCATTTGACCCCTCATGAAATACTGACGGGAAGACCAATGCCAGGGCCACCCAGAGACGGAGGTCACGTGCCGCCTCTGGATGTCCAAATGATCGAAATGAGTGACTACATGAAAAAGCTAACATCCCTTACCAAAGCTCTCTCCCTGCAGGTGTCCAGGGCCCATGCGACACCAGCGGAGGAAGAACAACAGAGTAAGGTCAAAATTGGCGACTGGGTCAGGGTCAAAGTTCACAAAAGAAAGTGGACTCAGCCTAGGTGGACTGGTCCGTACGAGGTGAAGGAAATTACGACACACTCGGTCCAGGTCAAAGGTAAATCAGGAGCACCTTGGCACCACTTAACACATTGCATCCCAGCTAACGCCCCCACTAGGTCCCTGACGGAGGTCAGAGCAGACTTACAGAATGTCGAGGGAAGTACCAAGAGCAATTAGACGCTGCTTCGGCGACCCCGATGCCAATCCGGCAGAAACAAGGAGGTTTCAACCTCGAACCCTAAAGGAGATGGGTTTTGGAACAAAAACAACAGCCATAATAGCAGTAGCCTGCGGTCTGTTGGTGCTAGTTATATTAGGAGGATTCGCCTGGAAAGAGCACATAAAGATAGATAGACTCACACACGCCATCCTACTAGCTAAACACTTCACGCCACGCAACCCAGAACTAAATAGAGTAAAGAGATCCCCTGCAGCCAGCCCCAAACACATGAGAGCATGCGACGCATACTGGATACTTAACTACCCCAGGAACAGTACCACGTCCTTCACCTTTGACTTATGTGAGGTAATTGGATGTCAAGGGAACCCGTTAGCATGGAGTGGCTATGACTTATATCTCTGTGCAGAGCCCACAATAGTGTGGGACTGTGAGAGAGATGGTGAATACAGAAGGGGCACAGGAAAGTCTTGTAAAAACTGGGGCATGGTAACTAAATACACGGGAGCGTGGATACCTACTATGAGTCATCTCACCACAGATAGGAGAACATGGTGGGAACAGATAAGCTTTCAGAAAAACTTTAACCACGGTTCCATCCCCATCACCCTTTCATTAGATAGAATCAGCAGCAGCTCGGCAGGACGGGACCGCATCTTCTTCCTACTGGGAGTTGACGCAGTAGAAAAAGACCCCCTGGTAGGCATACAGATTAACATCTACGACCCCCCCGAGGAGAGTCAGATCCCGGACGAGCCCCCGGAGGCTGCAAAGGACTTTAAGGTCATAACACAGGACTTCTCCCATCTGACCCCACAGCAAGTGATAGAGAGGAATACAGGTTATGGCAATGACAACATTTGGCTGAATTGGATAATACAGTCAGCACAAGACCAAGACATGGGAGGATGTATAGCTTGTGCTAGTGCACGCCCGAAATTAATCACCAGCCCCGCCCCATTGTTCCCCGAAACAGACGCCGAGGGTTATGCTTGCATGATGGCGCTGTTCAAACAAGCCACCCCAGGGAACTGCACTACGCTAGCAGCCATTTTTCCCCCTTTACCGAGGAACACAGAGACTGGACCATTCTCCCCTTATAAAGGGGCCCCCCATAGATACACATGCTTCAATTTTACTAGTACAAGAGCCAGAGTTAATGTGGGAAAAATAGATCCTGAATGGTGCAATCGCACGTCCTCCGGAGAAAAGATAGGACCAGAGGCAAGAAATGGACTATATTGGTATTGTGGAGGGCTGAGACTCTTAATGACACTGAATGCAAACGAGACCACAGGGATCTGTGCATTAGTCCGTTTAGCAGCCCCACTCAAATTAATAGGAACCAGGCTGACTCAAGAAACTCACCTCGCACAGAGACTCACCCAGCGCAGACGCAGACACGTAATGAGAAAAAGAGAGTTAGTTAATCAAAACAACCCCACGTACATGGATGCGATAGGGATTCCCCGAGGAGTCCCCGATGAATATAAACTAGCAGACAACATAGCCACCGGCTTTGAGAATTTGCCACTGATCTCTGCAATCTTCCCAGTCACCCCCATAAAGAATGTGGATAGAATTAATTACATTTGGTATACCCTCTTAAGATTGACCAATCACACACGCGATGGCTTGGAAGCAACCGCAGAACAATTGGCCCCCACCTCCACCATGGCGATTCAGAATAGAATGGCGCTGGACATGCTGTTAGCAGAGAAAGGTGGAGTGTGCGCCATGTTTGGAGACTTATGCTGCACTGTCATCCCCAACAACACTGCCCCGGATGGTTCTATGACCAGAGCCATTACCCAGCTTAAAGCCCTCTCCAAGGAGATGCATGAAGCATCAGGAATTGACAATCCATTCTCCAGCTGGTTAGAGGCCACCTTTGGCAAATGGAAGGCATTAATCACCTCCCTATTCATGTCAATAGCAGTACTTTTAGGCATCCTGGTCTCGTGTGGATGTTGTTGTATCCCCTTCCTGAGAGCCATGGTGGCCAGGCTCATCGCAGCAGCACTAACAAAAGAAAAGCCTCCTCCACCCTATGAACAGTGTCCCTTGCTCCAGGCCGACCAGGACGATCCAGACGAGATCAAGTTCGAGACCACCGGATAAAGACCCAACGACAGCCATGGACGACGTTGACCCACAGGGAGCAGACATCACAGACGAGGACCAGGAGTACCAGGAGGACGCAGACGACGTCACAGAGAAAGACGCAGACGACATCACAGACGAGGACCAGGAGTACCAGGAGGACGCAGACGATGCTGTCGCAGACGAGGATGAAGCAGACGATGCTGTCGCAGACCAGGATGAAGCAGACGATGCTGTCGCAGACCAGGATGAAGCAGACGATGCTGTCGCAGACCAGGACGAGGCAGACGACTTTGACCCAGCCAGGGTTGAAGCAGATGGGATGCAGCGGGGACAGGATCGTCAACCAGTTTTCAGGCTGCCAGCCTGCACCCCATCATCGGCCGTCAGAGTGCAAGACCCGGGCCAGCCTAACCACCCTCAATTTCACCTCTTTCCTTCCACACCTACACATTACAGATTCAATACATGCAGACCCTGTGACTTCCCCGAGATCGAAGAGTTAGGTGGGTGGGTCGGAGTGCCACACGACAGGAGCCACGCCCCTATTCCCATCACGAACCGAAAGAGACTCTCACCTGGAGAAGCAGGTATCGTGACAGAGCCGCTGTACGCGATATGGCACGAGAATTATCAGTACCTACAACGTTGGGCTATCACACATCCCTTTTTCACTGGTTACCCTCCCGCAAACAGTCTCACAGGGTTGCAGATCCTATGGGATCTCAGTTTAGGCAACGCCCAGAAGGACAAACTTCAGGTCAGACAGTACAACTGGCCATACCAAGCAGTCGAGGACTGGGCGGTCATTAGTACGGTAACACAGTGCTCCACGGTTTCTGGCCTACAGATAACTCTGGGTATGGATGTTGTGATATGTACCGGAGCTCCCTGTCCCTTTGACATAGCCCCAACTTTCTATGGGATGAAAGAATGGGAGAGCGTGTCACAAAATGGACTTGAGCTCCATACAAGCAGGCCTCAGTACCCGCCTTCTTCCCCTCCCGTTCTCCGTTGGGCACAGCGAGAGCGAGAGGAGAGGGAAGCAGCCCCTCTCCTTCCCCCACCGGATGCTAGGGAGATAGCCGGGGACAGGGAGATCCATAGGCGCCTGGCAAAGAAAATAAAGTTCTACCAGACAATGGCACGTAGCCGTGCAGTGCGGCCAGGCCAAGATGAAGATCTGGCATGGGAAGGGAAATAAATATTCCCGGAATAAGGGTTCACATCCAGCGGATGTGAAAAGAGGGATTTGTTAAGAATATATATTCTAGTTTAGCATAGCCTAGTATTGTTTGCATAAATATTATGTGTAAGATGGAAAACACTGAATGAGAGTTGAATACCTCGGCAGGGCAATCTGGTGTCTGACGGATCTAAAGAAAGATAGCAGTGTCACCTAAGGAATGTTGATGTAAACCCCCCTTCTGCACTGCACTCATTAAAAAGGATGACTAGAGAAAGAGCTCATTGTATTCAGTGTTTAGAAAGAGCAATCACAGTCCTTACCTCGTTGGGAGGATAGATAACAAGGGTCCAGATGGGACCATTTATTCTCCTTCTTAGACATTTTAAGTCCTCACTGTCTCTCCACACTGACCCCCCCTTTCACCGATCCCCCTCGCACGCACACACTCACACGCGGGAAGAAGCCCCCCCCAGTGTGTGAACGACCTTCGGAGAGAATCCAGGCCTCATCCCTGAAGAGATAAGGCCCGAAGGGAGTCGTCTTGCAAGACAGGGACTACGGAATCAACACTCTTCTTCTCTTTTTTCACCTCTTCTATTACCATACATTCATGTGCGGGCCACAACATCCAATGAAGGGACGGCAGAGGCGGGAGCTGGCAACAAGAACCAATGAGAAGACACCGCCCCCTTATGCTCATGTCCAATCAGAACTGTTCTTTCCTGCTATTTAAGATGGCCGCTCACTAGGAGCGGGCATCCCTTCTGCAGCCCTGAAGCCATTGGTGACAGGTTTGGATTTGGGTCCATGCATGATTGTCTATTTTGTATCTTGATTTTGAATAAACGCTTTATAGATTTAAAGTAAAAGTCTGTTGTTATTTCTTCCAGTGAGTCCTGTCCAGGTGGTGTGTCGATTTCCAACTCTAACACTGCCCTGACAATCAGGGAACGGGCAACCCAGTGCATTTCCAACTTAGTTCGGGAACAATGACCCGAACGTAGCTCATTTCCTGCGCACTAAGTACTTAAGCCCAGCACACCTGTTTATCTCACCTCGACTCTACATCCCCCGACCCCTTTGTTAAACATATCGTACTCTCTCACTCAGTGCGTTTACATGCAATCGAATTATTGGCTTAGTCGGACTGAAATCGAATTATCCGTTTCATGTAAACACCTTAGTCGGACTATGTGCAGTCCGACTTCGGTCCGATTAACACCCCTGGATAGCTCGGTCCGATCCAGTTGATAATTCGACTCTTGCGGCATGTAACTCTGAATTCGATTCGGAACTGGACTTTGCGTCTTTGCGCATGCTCGAGATCCCGCCCTCCTCCCTCCCTCCCTCCCATGTCGTGACCGGAAGTCGAAAGACGATAAATTAAATTCTCCGTGTACCTTCGGCGTCTTCTCTCCGTTATCAACTCAGCCAATAGCGCCATTTGCATTCGCTGTACTCCTATTAACACCATGGAAGAATAGTAGAGGATGTAGCTTACTTGCTCTCTGTTCGCCATCTTTCTCGAAATGTTGTTGTTGGTGGTGGTGAAGAGGTCAAGCGGAAATGGCTGTATCACCACGAGTTGTAATGAAAACAGCGCCACCTATCGTATCGGATATGACATGCTTTCGGCCAATGATTCGAATTACTCACTGCCATGTATATTGGGATAACAGATGATCCCCCAAAAGATAGCATTGTCCGACTAAAGCAAGATTCGAATTATACCATCATGTAAACGCACTGAGTCACAGGAACAGGGGATTCCGATCTTCGAAGCTTCAAGAAGAGACAACCCCCACCCACGGGTCTCCACTCTCCTGTTCCCACCAGCCACCGGGACACCGACAACCCACCATCGCACCCCTCCGACCTTCTCTCTCTTTCATCCCTCTTCTTCCCTTACCTCTTACGTCCCTTCCCCTCGACCCCTTTTCCGTTTCATAACTTCTGCATACACAGTTCAAAACTCATATCGCTACGAGCGTGTTCATCGTTAGTGAGGGCCCTCTGGGAAAAATAGATAATGGCTCAAGTATGTCTAAATATGTCACGCATGTTAACTCCCTGGAAACCTAACCAGTGTAACACGTATGCCTTTGTACCCTAATTCAGCCGCCAGTCAACCTTTTGAACTCCTAACTGTTGATGGTGTGGGCCAGTTACCTCGTTGTAGGCCTGGTGCCGTTTACTTCCTTCCAGTTGGATGTCTGATGACCAGTCATCCGTCTGCGTATCCATTGTGCAGGATAACTCTAATAATTCAGCAGTTCCACAATTGGCCGGTTTGTAGTGTCAGTTTTGTAGAGCAGGCAGCAGGGGGGAAATACACAAACAGACAAAGAATGAGTCAATATTCAAATCAATAAATCCATAAATAAAATCAGGCAGGCCTCAATAAACACATGCAAAAGGTTACAGGTGAACAGGAAACAGCCAGGGAATAAACTATGTATAGCGATGAAAGAAGAACTAGAAGCGCAAAGACTATAAATACACAAGAACTAATCAACACAACTAGAGACTGGTTTGGAAGACATGGGGGCAGGATGACAGCTGATCGATGGGAGGAACAAAGGGAGCGGAGCAAGGCTGACAAGATTATTACAACAAAAGGAGATTTTCAGAAAAAAAGAGGGAACACCACAAAGACAGGAAGGCAAACAAACACAGGACGTAAGAATACGGTTGGGTACCAAAAGTCGGTGCTTCCTTTATCTGCCTGAGCCGATTGAAATTGAAAAAAACGATTATTTTGAACTTCTCTGGTGACTCCGCCCTGTCAGCAGGTTAGATGGCTGAAGAGGTTTTTAATGTCGTCATTGTCAATCGTCGTTTTGTGCTTCATCTTTTTTTAAGCATCGGTTCAGGCACCGGTATTGTTTTTTAAAAGTACCGGTACTAAACCGGTACTTTTAAAAAACAATACTGAATCGGAAAAACAATAAAAGATACCCATCCCTACATAAGAGACAGTGAACGTCACAATAATAAAGCCAAGGCCACGCCTCCTGAAGTCTATTTGACACCTGTGACGAATAAAAGAGGCCGTGACACACAGATGGAATAATGTCGGACCGTACGGTCCTTTATGGATGTACCTTTATGAATGATCTTTCTGGATTCATCCGTTGTCGCTACTTAAGATGATCAAACTTTCTGTCACTCATCTGACGGCGATCAGAAAAAATAGACAAACAGCTGTCGCCATGACATATGTATGTCACATTTAATAACTCCTGCTCCAAGTGACAGCTCCAAGTCAGGGATGTCCCATTGTGGTAAAAGCCCTAGTTCCTTGACAGTTCTCAGGAGGGAGGGACTGAGACGCAAGAGGAGGAGCATTGAGGAAATGAACCAAGGATGTACAAACTGGGAAATACGAAAGGTATCTTATGTACCTGGTCAAATTAACTGTATTCGAAAGCGCTTCTCTCCGGAAACTGATCCAGGAACTGAAGGACACTCTACTGTTCGACCTTTGCTACAAGTGACTCTCAAAAAAGGACCAGACAAAGTGTTTGAACAAATTCTATCAATTACACAGCTGTTAGAATCCATTCGGGCTCTCTCTTTAACACTTATTTTTCTTTTCTCATATGTCTTAGCAACTGATGATTACGTACTCGCGGTAAACACAGCAAGTCGCAACGGATAAGAAATTTGGCGAAATACCTCAAAGGTAAAATGCAAATGAGCTACTTGAGGCTCATCCTCCTGTAGCGCTCACTGGAAGTCGCTCTGGATAACGGGATCAGTCCTAAAATTCAAATGTTGAACAGCCATACAGCCCCTTTGCTCTCCTGAGCGACACACAGCTTATGTGCTCATGGAATCCACAGTGACTTATAAAATAAACATTAGTCACAGCTATAGATGAATGCACTTTCATCCCTTTCCTTCTTTTGAAAACGTTTGGGAAACCACAAGGTGGTGCGCACACACAAACACATATTCAATCACTTTAACGTCTGCCTAACCCAGTTGTTTACAACTCTTTCTCTACACCCTGTAAGAAACATACTGGAACATTCGTATATAAGTGCGTTTATTTTGTGTTTGATCACTTGTGGCCTATGACAGGCAGGTAAAGCTGCTGCCCCGACCCGGTGCTTGCCAGACCAGAACAAGTGGGCGACTCAGCCCCGCCCCCATCTTCACCAAACAGGTCCGACCTGCAGCAACACCTCCGCGGTGACGCGACTATCTGGCGGACGGTCCTCACTCCCTGCCGGAGAGACGGACGTGCACCTCAACAAACCTACGATCAGAAACGGGACATCCGTAGGGCGGGCGGCCCCAGTGAGGGTTTGCGGCAGCAGTGTGGAGCTTCACGCCATCTCACAATGCTTCCCCTCTGAATCCGTGAATCAAACACATGGATATCTGACAGCATGCTAAAGCCGAGCAAACGCAGTGCGAGCCCGAGCCCTGCACCTCTGCTCGTTCCAACAAGGCGGATCTGTGGGGGCAGGTCGTTCGTTTAATGATCAGACAAATGGAAATGTAATGATTGTGCTGATTATGTGCTAATGAGGGTAGCAGATGGTAATTGAGGAGATTTCAGAGGCCTCCAATGAGGTTTTCCCCCTCATGAAATTTGTTTAGACCTTTCTGATGATGAAACTGGGTCACCACTGGAATCCACTTTTTTTTTTTGGTATTCCAAAAATTCACGGAAACATCTCAAACTCATCCCAGTGAATAGCTCACCTCTTCACTGTGCATTGGTAGGGTCAGTACGCTCCATTTCTGAAAGGGGGCATCTGTCATTTTGAATCCATCAGCGAAGAGCCAGTAAAAGACTTATTCTGCCATTGAGACTTTAATTAGTGACTATTCTTTCACAATTAATGTATCTCACCAATACATGTTCACATCAATTGAATCGTGTAACATTATTTAAGTGGTAACATGTAGTTATTCCCACATTCAGAAACCCTAACATGTCCCATTGGACCAAGTGCCCATTTATCCACAGCCCTTGTATACAGAAGGACCTTACAGTCTGCCAGCAAGATACAAAAGCACAATATATATAGTATGCTCAATAACATCCTCTGACCTTACCGGTTGTGATATTTTCTACACATTGGAGAAGACGGTCTTCTTTATTTTACCCAAACCATGGTACATTCCTGAACCGAGTAGTGTTGTTGCCTAAATCTAAAGATTGTTTTGGTCTAACATCCTTCTTGCCCAATGAAAATATGCAAATAGGATTTAAACCAACTTAGTGCGGTGCCTGAAATGCCAATCGACTGCTCCAGTCTCTGTAATAGGATGTCATGGTCAATAGTGTCGAATGCAGCACTAAGGTCTAACAAGACCAGTACAGAGATGAGTCCTCTATCAGGACTAAGGTCTAACAAGACCAGTACAGAGATGAGTCCTCTATCAGGACTAAGGTCTAACAAGACCAGTACAGAGATGAGTCCTCTATCAGGACTAAGGTCTAACAAGACCAGTACAGAGATGAGTCCTCTATCAGCACTAAGGTCTAACAAGACCAGTACAGAGATGAGTCCTCTATCAGCACTAAGGTCTAACAAGACCAGTACAGAGATGAGTCCTCTATCAGGACTAAGGTCTAACAAGACCAGTACAGAGATGAGTCCTCTATCAGGACTAAGGTCTAACAAGACCAGTACAGAGATGAGTCCTTTATCTGATGCCATTAGAATGTTATTAGTCATTTTCACCAGTGCTGTCTCGGTGCTGTGGTGTTCTCTAAATCCTGACTGAAACTCCTCAAATAAACTTTTATGATGTAGAAAGTCACACAACTGGTGTGCAACTACTTTCTCAAGGTTCTTAGAGAGGAAGGTGAGGTTAGAGATCGGTCTGTAGTTAGCCAACACCTCTGGATCCAGAGTGGGCTTCTTCAGGAGAGGTTTAATAACAGCCACTTTGAAGGAGTGTGGTACGTGGCCTGTTAGCAGAGACACATTGATAATATCTAATAGAGAGCTGCCAATTAAAGGCAAAACGTCTTTAAGCAGCCTCGTCGGGATGGGGTCCAAGAGACAGGTAGACGCGTTAGAGGTAGAAACCGTTGAAGATAATTGGACAAGGTTGATGGGAGAAAAGCCATTCAAATAAACACCAAGGTATACAGATGTTTCCAAGGCCATTCCACTTGAGGAGAGATTGGCACTGGTTGAGGGCAAGAGATTATTAATCCTGCCTCTAATAGTTAGAATCATTTCATTAAAGAAGTTCATGAAGTCATTACCACTGAGGTCTAGAGGAATACTCGGCTCCACAGAGCTGTGACTCTGTCAGCCTGGCTACAGTGCTAAAGAGAAACCTGGGGTGGTTCTTATTTTTCTCTATTATTGATGAGTAATAGGCTGCTCTGGCATTACGGAGGGCCTTCTTAT
Organism: Pseudoliparis swirei; assembly: GCF_029220125.1. Classification (NCBI taxonomy): domain Eukaryota; kingdom Metazoa; phylum Chordata; class Actinopteri; order Perciformes; family Liparidae; genus Pseudoliparis; species Pseudoliparis swirei. Next base: position 22,915,387 of record NC_079407.1, read on the forward strand.
ATGTTTTAAGACTATCTCACCAAAGTAAGCACAATTCTTCCAACCAGAAGATTGCTTCTTTCAGCCAGAAGACCTTTGGTACGAAAACGCAATTGTGAGCGGCAACTTTTTGTAAGACATCATATAAACTCTTGTATGAGGCTCCGTTGAGGTTAGTCACCATCTCGAGTTCAACTGCTTTACATCCACAGATGTTGTTTTTATATTTCTTATCATTCTGATCTTTATTAGTGTCTTTATTACTACACATTCATGATTTAATCTATATTACTACAAGTAATATTTCATCAAAATCATCATAAGTATTACCAAATTACAAAATTGATGTCTGAGAAAATCTATGAATCACGTTAGCAAAAGTAATTGATCAATTGTTTTTTCTTTTTTTGTAGAAAGTGCATTTGTTGAGAACTACTTTGAGCGCCAGATTAATCCACATTTGCTGTGTGTGTGTGAGAGTACATAATGGTGTGTGTGACTGGTCTCGTCTCCCATGATGCGAGCATTCTTCACGAGGAAATGCAAAAGCTGCTGCAGCTGCTGTGGAATGGAGAGAGGAAGGAAGTAGGAGTGGAAAGAAAAAAGGAGAGAAGATGAGGAGACGGTGGTGATGGCGCTCATGTGAAAATGGCAATTTAAACTTGATTATCAAATAAAGCTGTCAACATTTTCCAAACTAAGTCCAGCCTCAAAGCTACTGGCGTGGAGGTTTTCTTTTCTCTTCTTCTTTGTTATTTTCTCTTTACATTTTTTATGAAAGCAGCAATTGATTCAAGCAGGTCTTTAAAAATAATGTCAATGTCATTACTTCCTCTTCGTTGTCTCCATGTTTCGCTTTGCCTTTGGAAAATGACTCAATGCAGAAGAGAAGGGAAAGGAGTGTAGAAAGGAATTGGAAAATGTAAAATAAAGTAGAGTAAAAAATATAGGAAGGGGAGAAAAGTAACAGACAGCTGATTGTTCTTCAAAAACAGAAGTACTGGAAGGATGTGTGCATCTTCCCTCACAGCAGCCTCCTCTTAGAGCTGGGATTAGCGAGCGTGAGGAAATCTGAACGCACAGTGTGAGGAGCGAGCAGATGGAAGATGCTGTGCGATTGTAAGAAACTTACACACGATTTTCACTTCTCTCATTTGGAGCTGACAAGACTCGAGAGCCAAGGGAGACAAAGAGATCTCTTTCAAAAAAACGGCAGCTCAACAGATGGAGGATAACTCTCTCTGAGTTGAAGACACTTCAGCATGATCCTCACTGGTGGACGCACACCAAACGTGTCCCAAAAGGCCTTCTTTCTCGGGGTGACCTCCACCCGGCCAGAGGGGATAAACGGTTAGCCCATGTGATTTGGGTGATTCTAGACGAGTCACATAAACGTGCCACTCAAAACACGATGCGAGAAAGTGACATTTGTTCATGTTTAAGATGCCCCTGAACACATCAGTCAGCTTTCAGTTTACCACAATTATTACAGAAAAAAAGCACAAGTCAATAAAGCAGCTTCCCTGCCTCAGCCTCCCAGCCATGTTTACTGCACATTTAGCCCGAGTCACCTGTGCTGGTATCTGCAGCAGACACACAGGCAGGATTTATGGACATGTTGACATTTTATTATGCTTATCATGAGCAATAAAAATCCTCCCTGGTGTAGGAAGGACACACATAAAGGTCTGCACACCCACACTTAATGAAACAGGACCCCCCCCCCCCCACAAACACACACATATGAGGAGCTGTAAAATTCATGATTGGTAAGGCAACGACAAAAGCACACGAGCGTAATGCACAAACGCACCAACGCGTTGACATTCTTCTGCTTATCAGTGGTTGTGAAAACTTCTGCTATAAATAAGGGACACATCCCAAACAAATGCTTACATTAATATGAAAATGTGCATTAGTCAAATATGTATTTGAATTCATACAATCTGTCATACTCATTGAATGTGTTGTAACTCTGCAATGATTCCTTCTGTACACATGACATCTATTGCTTCTGTCCATCCTGGAGAGGGATCCTCCCCTGTTGCTCTCCTGAAGGTTTCTTCCCTTTTTTCCCCGTGGAAAGGTTTTTTCTATTTCTTGGGAGTTGTTCTTGATCCGATGTGAGGTCAAAGGTCAGGGATGTCGTATGTGTACGGATTGTAAAGCCCTCTGAGGCAATTTTGTAATTTGTGATGTTGAGCTATATAAAATAAACTGAATTGAATAAGGAAGGACACACACCCTCACAAACACACACACACACGCACAGTATCCTCAAAGCAGGGAGAGAAAAGTGAAGTAGATATCCCGATTGTGCCTCATGAAATTAATAACCCTTATTTTGGGGGTTTATTAATCTCTGTATTGTCACAGAGCTCTTGATGGAAAGAAAATAGAGTGTAATAGAGTGTAATAACGATGGAGAGCAGGAAGAGGAATTGGGTGAATTTATATCTCCTCACGAAAAGTAGTAGTTACCTTCTTTCTTTTCTTGTATTCATCACTTACAATTCATGATTTTTCATTCGTTCATCGCTTAACCAATTACTATATATGTATTAAAACGCGTTTTTTGTCATATTACGTTCACCGGAAGTTGGCTCTTATTTTGAAGGCGCTTGCAAGCGTGTGCACGCTCACACGCCTGTACCGTAATGCCTAGTCTATAAGTGTACTGAAAAAAAACAGGAGGACTGGCTTGACTGTTCTTTGAAGTGGAGGCTGGCTTGACCTCAGTGTTCCCTCGCAACTAGGCAGTGGTAGGTCCGGCATCACTGTTACCTCTCCAAACCTTTTTTTGTCATCCCCTTGTACCCGACTGAGGTTGAATGTGCACACTACCAATTGCTAAGTATTTTGAAATAACTTTATAACTCTGCTCACTAAAAGAAATGCATTCAGTTCAACGCCTCGTTGTACCACCATGCTGTTTAGTGGAAAGTACCAGAAATAACTGTGGAACATTGAACTCGCCCGAGGGGATCACGTGCCAAGAGGCGTGGACATATGGAGGACTCAAAATGACTTAAGTATAAATAAATAAATGCATGAATAAATACAAGAATAAATGAATAAATGCTTAAATAAATGTATAAATAAATAAATAAATGCTTAAATAAATACAAGAATAAATGTATAAATACAGAAATAAATACAGCAATTAATAAATATAAGTTATAACTCAACAGGACATCATTAAATAAATGTATTTCTACATTTCTGTATTTCTTCATTTATTTATATCTCTATTTATGTGTCCACACGTATTTCTTCATTTATTTATGTGTGACATTTACGTGTCCGTATATTCAAATGAGCTGGGGCGGTCCGAACCTCATTGTTGAACAGGATTGGTCAAGTCAGGGAGCAAGACAGAAGCAATCGATCCCTAGCACTTGGATCTGTAGACGAACAGCGTTTATTATGCATTCTTGTCTGTACATTCTAAATACGACTGTTGAATCACGGAATGTAATTTAAGGATGTTTTCAGCCTTGAAGTTAGTAGTTTAAGCATCAAATCTGTGGTCGGTTTATCGAGATTCAGCCTAATAAGGATATGCGACGGAGATTTGAGGTCCTGCTCGCGGGACCAGTGAGCTCCGGGCTTTTTGAAATGCTCCGCTGGCTCTGACGTCTCCGTAGCGGCTAAACATGAGATATAATTAGGTTTTTGAGGATCTAAAGAGCACAACTAGTTTATTATTTACTAAAAGATAACGTTACGTCAATTTGACTGAGGGTTAAGATTCATAACTTCATATTGTAGCGACCCTGGGTCAGGAAAGCTACGAGACGTTGTATATTTATTATTGTTTATTCGTAGCCTACGCCAAACAACAGTGAACACCGCAACACATTCTACCCCACTGTAAATTATTTTACAGTGAATAATTGGAGTAAATTCATGCGCAAGAACAGTTGATGTGGTGACGTCACAAGACCAGAAAGACCGTCCTGCGTCCTCGAGAGTCTGGACTCCCAAAACCAGACTCCCAAGACCAGACTCCAAAGACCAGACTCCAAAAGAACACGAGTCTGTACTCAGTGTTCTTGGAATTGATAAACGGCTGAAGTCAAAAAGCTGTCTAGGCTAACTTCTGCTAACGGTGAGCTGAGCGAGTCAACTTCAGCTTCATGTGCCAGGCAGAAATAGTAGAGCACAACACACCAGGTGCATCACACTCCTGTGACCAATCATGCTTTAGACAGAGGTTCGGACCGCCCCAGCTCATTTGAATATACGGACACGTAAATGTCACACATAAATAAATGAAGAAATACGTGTGGACACATAAATAGAGAAATAAATAAATGAAGAAATGCATAAATATATTTATTTAATGATGTCTTGTTGATTTATACCTTATATTTATTCATTCCTGTATTTATTTATTTATTTATACATTTATTTAAGAATTTATTTATTCATTTATACATTTATTTAAGCATTTATTTATTTATTCTTGTATTTATTCATGCATTCATTTATTTATTTATTTATACTTAAGTCATTTTAAGTCCTCCATATGGACAAGCCTGCGCAGTGGAACAAAGGAAAGCTGATGTTCTCATATGCTAATGTCGGCTCACACGGACACCTGAGACAAGAAGTCGGGGACTACGTGCCTAGGCACAAACTATGCACCAACGTCTCTCTCTCGCTCTCTCTCAGCTCATATTATATAGAGTAGAGACACTAATCAGCTAATTCCCTGCAGCTGAGGCCAATTAGGCTTCAACTTTAAATATTGTATTGCGCTCACAGAAAGTCTGCTGTTGTTTTCTGCTCCTTAGAACAGTTCTAAGCCAGTTCCAACTTTAAAATAAACTGTTTTTCTTTTTAAAATAATTTGATACATATAAAGTGTTCAATATTAACTGATTCATGTATAATGGTGCTTTTCCGTGTCATCATATCTATACATTTTTGCTAAATGTCGATTAACGTCGATACAGATGAATTAGAGCTGATAATCTCAAATCAAAAGTCAAAGAGGGTCGAGACCAATATTTCTCAGAGTTATTGACCACCAATGAGCACAATTCCAGATTTATATTTACAACCAAATTAACCAGCTTGTCAAATCTCCCACATCGAGTCCCTCAGCTTCATCGGCTGCCGTCTGTGAGAACATGTCTCCTCTCGCAACAGAATTTGAGCGGCTCCCGTGATTCTTCCTTGCTCGAAAGTGTTCAGCCACTTGATATGGAAACTCTGACCAACACTGTCCCATATAAACTGTCTGCATGTGCACTAAAAATGAGTGCCTACTTTGGATCAACTTACCTCTGTGAAATGGCATTTTCATAGATGAAAATTACCAAATCAAAGTCCAGGAGCTGGCTTACTGACGGACATTTTAGGAGTCGGCAACCTTTTGTATCAAAAGAGTTATTTTGGCCTCTCCCACAAATTTTTTTTAATTTGGAGCCGCAAACCTTTTTATCACCAAACCGTTTGAGCACTTCTCCCCTGGACAGCCACCGGACTTCGTTGTGCAGCAGGAGATCCGAATATGCGCTGTCGACCTCATGTAACAATGAACCCAACTGCATCTTGGGAGCAGGATAGAAAAACGTCAGCAGCTCTCGATTCAGCGACTTTTGAAGTAAAGTAATATTCTTATACTAGGCGCCCCATCAGTAGCCACTGACACCATGTTGGTGTGTTTATTTATTTTTTCCTTTAGCCTCACAAATGTCCTCCCCTCTATGTTTGGCCTTTTAGTATCAACTCAATCATTTCTTCCTGCGGTTCATCAGAGTTCACGTACTTTCATAACATAGCTGTCTGTTCAATGTCGTTGATATCACTTGACTCATCACAGGCAAAATTAGCAGCAGTCGTTTCTTGAAAGTATTCTTGCTCTGTTCACCTTTCTGCATCAGTTCTGAAATCACTCTTTCATCTCCTGCTTGGTACTTTTCAGCAAATGCTGTGTGTTTGTTCTGGAAATTTCTTGTATTCTACTTTTTGTTTTTCGCTAATTTCCGGCCACATATCACGCAAAAAGGTAAGTCTGCATCAATAGTAGGCTACTGAAAACAAATCAGTCTATCCACGCTTAATTAAAATCTCTATTTTCCACTGTCATTTTCTTGGATTTATCCGTAGTTATCTTATCAGGGGTCAGAAACTCAAGATTAGCCGCCTACTGATGGCAGGGTGATTGGATGAGCAACGTTTCATGACATGACCAATCAGAGGCAGAATAGGGAGACAAAAATCAAAAGGAGCTTTGGTGTTCATTTATTTTAATGACAACCACAAAGTGTGCATTGTTTGTCACTGCAGTAGATTTTTCTTGGCTTTTGAAAGAACATTTCCGTAGCCTCTCGATATTGGAAGTCGGAATATCTGGCCCATTTATTGAGCTCCGCAGGCAGGCTGCAAAATGGTCTCCTTGCAGCCTATTGCGGATGTTGGCCTTGGCCTGCAAATACATGAAATATAAGCTTTAAAAGTGATAGCTGACAGCTTAAAATAGGGATAGTTTAAAGCTGCAAATCCCATTGTGAAAAGTATGTATTACCCTGTTCATGGTGGAGAAGTCCCTCTCACAGTTTACACTGCTGACTGGGACTGTCAGGCCAATGGAGGCCAGCAGGCTCATTGTTTGGTACACAACACCAAACTCCTCATATGTTGAGGACAGTTCAGACAGTATGGTCAACTGTGTCTTGTTCTGAAAAGGTTCAACATGATATCAATAACACAGTATAGTGTTCATGATAATGTCATGAGAAAATGTCACCTTGAGTGGATCAGAGAGCACTTGATCCTTAAAAGTGGTCCATTCCTTAAGGACTGTGCAAAAATGGACACAGGAACAACACTTCTCCACTAGTTGATGCCGTTGTGTGCGTGCAGTGTGGTCAGGGAGTGGAGCTACTTGTGGACAGAGTATCCCAGATGCAGCCACACTGTAAAATGTAATAAGTTAACTTTACTTGAAAAAGGTGAGGAAACCGATTGCCTCACATTTTCTAAGTAAAGTAGCTCAATAATTTTAAGTTCTTAAAACTAAAAATAAATGAGTTTCGGCAACTGATGTAATTGGAGTAAACATAAGTTAAGTCAACTCATATGTCAGTTCAGACAACTTAAAAGATACGAGTGACGGTAACTTAAAATCTTTAATCATGTAATAAGTTAACTTTACTTGAAAAAGGTGAGGAAACCGATTGCCTCAAAATGTCTAAGTAAAGTAGCTCAATAATTGTAAGTTCTTAAAACTAAAAATAAATGAGTTTCGGCAACTGATGTAATTGGAGTAAACATAAGTTAAGTCAACTCATAATATGTCAGTTCAGACAACTTAAAAGATACGAGTGAAGGTAACTTAAAAATCTTTAAGTATGTAATAAGTTGACTTTACTTGAAAAAGGTGAGGAAACCGATTGCCTCAACATTTTTAAGTAAAGTAGCTTAATAATTTTAAGTTCTTCAAGCTAAAAGAAACTAAGTTTAGGCAACTCATGTAATTGCAGTAAACATTAGTATAGTTAACTTAACAATCATTAGTTACTAGGTTAACTTAAAAAAGACAACTTAAAAGATCCAAGTTATATTAAGTAAACAGTACTAATAAGAACTAGTTAACTTTACTAGTCAATGAGATCCCATTACTTAGAAATAGTGAGGAAACCGATTGCCTTAAAATGATCAAGTAAGCTGAACTAAAAACTGTAAGTTGTTGAAACAAAAGAAGGAGGACAGTTACAATGGAAGACAACGTTTATTTAGAAGAAAAACACATGTTTTAAAACTCAAACAACGTGCTTAAAACGCTGAACATGTTGCCAGATTAGGTTTTGTAATGCAGAAATATGATGAACACAGCGTTTTCGGCATTTGCTAAATTTAACTACAGAAAAACAACAAAAACAGACTTTCTATAAAAGAGTTCGATTGGAGATAGAAGGGTGAAGTTCTCGGGCCTGACTGCACATCATGAACACAGTCCCTTATGGCATCAGTAGATTTTTGAGTGATTGTATTTTAGGGTTTTTGGTCCAAGTGAGAAGCACTCTATGAATAAATTCAGAAGGTGTTCCTCACTCGTTGAGGATACTCCAAATTCAGGGGTAAATAAGTCCGAAGAGTAGCCACACGGCACGGGGAAGATTATCACGGTCACCCATCACGACTGTTCCTCCCAAAACGATGGCAGTAGTTGTAGACTCCAGGTCCAGCGAGTGAGGAGGCCACCGTGTCTTCAGCACCGTCAGGGTCCCAATGGAGGTGTGGGACACGTCCAGAAGGTCATCAGAGTCCTAATAACAAGAGCAGCATAAAAAACACAATTACATGTCAAATTTCACGTTGCATTTCTATGGTAGAACACACAATGGTTACTTGGATTCTGATATTATTAGATAATCAAGTGAAAGATGCTCAGGAGTGAGTGCGATGATTAATTCATTGATCATGTGATTCACTGAATGATTGCAAAAGCTAATAATAAAGAATATGAATTATCATATTTACAAATAGGGATGATATTTGAATGGAACAACAATAATAGAGCAAATGTAAACAACAGAATGTCGAAGGGCCTGAGGACAGGTCGATGCAGTTGCATCACAACAAACCCCGATCAGGACCCTTTGGTGGCATCTGCTGTGTTTCCATAGGGTCAAGTCGAAGCTTCACGCCATCCTAAACTCACACCTTCAATAAAGAAAGACCAACGTTTAATACGTGGGCAACCAACCATATTCGTGGAAAACATCCACATTTCTTTGTCACTGCTGCTTCTGGGAAATGTGCTCCTACCACAGGAGGCTGAACAGGTACCTACCATCGTCAGCCGTCACACCTGCATCATATTGGCTGCTCCTGAACCTCCTGTGGCAGGAGAGCGAGCGTATTGCCCAAAAGCAACAAAGAAATAGCGATAATGTTACAAGTGAAAACCCTTTTTTGGTAACAGGAGATATTAGTAGAACCCCTCTACCATCATGCAGACATGTGAAGGTGTACAGATGCCCATTTAGGTGTGATATGATTTGTAATTTTTTATTTTGAAGGCCTTTGGGTTTTGAATGGCGCGACTAGAGAGCTGCAATTGGACCCGACTGGAAAGACGGGAGATCCCACTAAAAGGGCCCCAATCAGGGATAAGTGAATCAAAAAGTATAGAAGCACTGATTGGAAGAGAAGTAGCCAATACCAAAAGATTAACAGGCAGAACACATGAGATATATTGGGCATCCTGTGGTGTGGAATTAAATAATTTTGACTAAAGTCTACTTACAAATTCTTGAAGAAGTCTGCGTTGTCATCTCCAAGGATGACGGGAGAGCCACGGAGGACTGCTGTTCACCTCCCAGTCACATCTGTACTCTAAAAAAATATTTTAAACACACACAATTCACAAGTGTTAAAGGACAATCATTTGACAGCTCTGCATGCAATGCTGTGACACTACTTTATTAACCACATAAAGAAAAATGACTGCTTGAGAAACTTACCCCAGGTGTGACTTGTTGCAGATATTCAAGTTTCTGTCCGACACTTTCCCCCTCTGGGTCTTGAACTTCTCCAGGAAGCGAGGAGTGTATTTGTCGAGATCTTTGAAGAACTCTGATTGCAACTCAGATTTTTGCTTGATAAGTGACAGAATTCAGCCAGAATCTAACAGAAAGAGAAATAAATTAAGATGTAGTCATATTAGACCTACAGAAAACACATTACAACATACTACATCACACTGGGCAGAAAACTAGTGGCTTCTAGATTGAACAGATTACATCAGCTCCCCTCATCGTTCCTTCATGGTCGTCACAGGAGACACTCTGTGTGAAGACATGGACTCAATCTGGCAACGCTTCCATGTGTTATGCAGTAGTGTGTAGAAGAAAATAAGCAATACTTACAATTCATTGCCAGGTTTTTCAAAGCCTACAAAAGAAACAACAAAAGCAATTAGTCAAACTGCAAATAACTCCTCGTCAAGATGCATTTTTACGGCTAAAAAGCCATCAGTTTAATGGAAGATTTCACAGACAAATATGATTAGAAATGCTTATCCTAGATATAGATAGATAGATAGATTGAAGTCATAAATAGTCTGTAGGGAGGTTGGCAGGGAGCTTAGTTTCAAACTTGCTTTTGGTTATAATGGATGTCATTTCCAGTAAATATCACAAAATAGGAAATGATGTATAAGTAAAAAATTAAAAAACGTTGTACCACATTCGCTGTGGCCGAGAAGTTCTCCATCATACGATTTGTGGTTGAATTATTCCTCGTTACATTCAACCTAACATTGCATTCACTCTTAACTCAGTGACAGTAGCGTTGTGTGACTCCCGTAGTGCTGCGTTAATGCACACGAGTGAGACAGCCACGACGATGTCCGCCATTAACATTGTGACTCGTTTGTTTGGAACTTTTGACGGTCTAGCTAGCTTACATTAAACGCTTCGTAAAGTTAAGATTCAACTACGAATATACATATGAACAATATGGCGAAGATACGACGATGTTTACTAAGGACATGAACAGCTAAACGTTATTGAGACGCTGAAACTTACCTTAAAGTAACTCGCACACCTGCACTGCCTTCTCGCTGCCGCCAATCCGTCTCGGCCAAAGAACGTCTTCAGTGGTCGACTGCGCATGCGTATTCGAGCCGAGCGCTGCCGAGTCCGCCCGAGTTTCTTCCGAGTCCGCCTCACTCATTTTTTTAAAGTAAAGCTTACTTGAGATAATAAGTTTAATAACTTTACTCACCAAAAAGTGTTCTTTACTAAGTTTCTTAAAGTAAGGTCAACAAAGTAAGCAGAAATGAGTAAAGCTCACTAATTTTTTTAAGTAAACTTTACTATTACATTTTACAGTGCACGACTTCAACCTCAAGGAAACGTCTCTCGAGATGAGCAATGAGGCCATCGAACTATGGATCCATCACCTAATCAAAGGCATGAACAATGTCAGTAAACTATGAGTATAAATAACTGAATGGAAGTTACATCTACAAAGTGAGCTAAAGCCACATTATCATACCTGTGATGGAAATCGTGGCCAGTACTGCTGTTTGTCTCCTGCATCATCCCCTCTTCTCCCCCTCTCCTGTTCAGCAGAGATGCAGAATGCCCCTAGTCCTGAAGGGTCATCCAAATGTTGGGGGAAAGTGTTCAAGTGTGAGCCAGGTTGATGACCTCCTGAATCTTGTATGCTCTTTATGAAGGCCAGGGTGACAGGGACCTGGGGAAATAAACACAATGACTCGTGCAAAATGATTAATTGTGTTACCCTATGTTTGTGAGAGAAAAAGCCGTTGAGCTGAGTTATTTAAGTTAGCTGCTCTTCAATTGCCAGGAACATGACATCCTCCTTTTAGAAGAGCTTGGATCGGTGTGCCAGGTGAGGGAGCACAACAGCTCGCATGTGAAGGGAGGCAATGAAGCGATAGGTGGCAAGGAATGAATACAGTCCCTTAACAGTAGGACATTTGCAGGTCTCCACTTGCTCTGCCAAGGCACTCGGTACAGCAGTTATGTTTTTTTACCGTCGCATTGAAAATGCGGAAGGTTATGTTTCGATCGCCTTGTATATATTTATTTATTTATTTATTTGTATGCGTGTTACTCGCAGAACTAAAAAAGTATTAAACCGAATCGCATGAAATTTGGTGGGATGATTGGTATTATCCGGGGACCATTTGATTAGATTTTGGGATTGATCGGGTCAAAGGTCCCTGCACTAGCTCAAAGAGCTGTTTGATGTGTGGATGCTGTGATACATTATTGATGCGCAGCCTGTGAAATAAGGCGAGTGCTCATTCGATTACAGATCTCATTAGGGCTTTACAAAATATGCTTTAATCACTAAATCCATCAACGTAATCACTTTGTAAAGAGAGTGAAAACTGTCATTACACAAGGCACACAGCTGTCGGCTACACGGTTTAACCGACCAACGTTTTCCCCTCAAGTATGGAGTACGGGGAACATAAGGAGTATCACTGGGCAGATATTACTTCACTGGAGATGAAATAGTAATACACCTGGATCAGGAAATACACTTTAGCACTGTGTGTGAGTACATGCAGCGTACACCGTGAAAATCTGACTGAAGTCCCAGTAGCCCGCAACATACTAATACACCCAGCACAGTTTTAAATGCAAAAAATAAAATATAATCATGAAATAATATATTTATACCGCAGCTGAGAGAACGGCCGCCGCTATGGTAAGGGTGCGCCGCAGAATGGTCGCACTGATGAGAGCTCCGCCAAAACTATCTAGCGTTTTGTTTGTTTTGTTACTGTTAGTTGTTTGTTACGTTAATGTTGCAGTGTCGTTAATTCAATATGACCAGCAGACACTTATGGAGATCAGATTTGCACTCGGAGAGGACTACTACAATAACTTTAATTCAACTTTCCGGAGTGCGAGTTCGGACTGCAGCGGGCTCTTTGTTGTTCCGCCGTCGGATATACCCACAAGACGGAGGAAGAAAAAACGAGGCCGACGTGCTGGAGTTCTGGTTTGGAATCGGAAAAGGTATTTCAAACCTGCTCTACCATCCATACTACTTGCCAACGTTCAGTCCATCGACAACAAGATGGATGATCTGAATGCACGTATTAAATTCCAACGGGACATCAGGAACTGCTGTGTATTGGCATTCGTCGAGACGTGGCTCGTCCCGGAGATTTCCGACGCGGCAGTTACTCCATTGGGATTCAGCATACACCGTCAGGACAGGACAGCTGATTCAGGCAAGCGCAGGGGCGGAGGGGTCTGTGTTATGGTTAATTTTTCTTGGGCTACGGACATAGCAGTACTAGCATCTCACTGCTCTCCAGTCCTCGAGCTGTTGACTGTAAAAATCAGACCCTTCTATCTACCGCGGGAGTTTACTGCAGTCGTTCTGAGTGTAGTCTACATTCCCCCCCAAGTAGATAAGGCTACTGCTCTGGATGAACTGTATGGAATTATCAACGGTCTGGAGAATGTGCACCCAGAGGCAGCCTTTATTGTGGTTGGGGATTTCAACAGAGCCAACATGAAGAAAGTCCTGCCTAAATACTATCAGCACATTGACTTCTTCACACGTGGAGATCAGACCCTTGACCATTGTTATACGACATTCCGGGACAGTTACAAAGCCCTCCCACGCCCTGCTTTTGGTAAAGCTGATCACACCTCCATTCTTCTGCTCCCCGCATATAGACAAAAGCTAAAACAGGTCAGACCGGCTGAGAGGACAGTCCATCAATGGAGTGACGAGGGTGTGGCGACTCTCCAGGACTGTTTTGACAACACTGACTGGCTGATGTTTCGGGAAGCAGCAGACGGGGACATTAATGAGTACACAGACACTGTTTCCAGTTACATCCAATATTGCATTGAGGACATCGTCCCGAAGAAGACTGTCCGGTCTTTCCCTAATCAGAAGCCCTGGGTTGACGCCTGGTCCGGACCCACCTTAGAGCCCGGTCTGCTGCCTTTAACTCCGGGGATCCTGATCAGTACAGGAAGTCCAGATACGACCTTTTGAGGGCCATCAAAGCTGCAAAGAGGACATACAGGAGCAAGGTGGAGTCTAGCTACCATGGCTCTGACCCCAGGCGCATGTGGAGTGGATTAAGAGCCATTACAGACTACAAGGGGAGGGGCTGCAGTGAGACCCAGTCCTCTGTCCTTCTTCCAGACGAGCTGAATGCTTTTTCGCTCGTTTTGAGAGGGACAGTGACCCCCCTGCAGCGGAGCTACCTGAAGGCCCAACCAGTGGTGTGCCTACTATAACTGTAGCAGAGGTGAGGCGCTGCTTCAATAAGATCAACCTCGCAAGGCACCTGGCCCGGATGGCATATCAGGTAGGGCCCTCAGGGGTTGCGCTGACCAGCTAGCGGGGGTCTTCAGCGACATCTTCAACCTCTCCCTCAGCCTGTCTGTACTCCCCACATGCTTCAAACGGACCACCATCGTCCCTGTGCCCAAGATCACCAAGGTCACCTGCTTGAATGACTACCGCCCGGTAGCACTGACCTCTGTGATCATGAAGTGCTTTGAGCGGCTGGTCAAATCATTCATCTGCTCCTTGCTGCCTCCCACCCTGGACCCGATGCAGTTTGCATACCGGTCCAACCGGTCTACAGACGATGCCATAGCCCTGACCACGCACACCGCCCTCACCCACCTGGACAAAGGGAATACATATGTGAGAATGCTGTTCATTGACTACAGTTCAGCATTCAATACCATCATCCCCTCCAGACTCGTCTCGAAGCTCGTGGACCTGGGACTAAGCACCTCCCTATGCAAATGGGTCTTCGACGTCCTGACGGGGAGGCCACAGGTGGTGAGAATCGGTGACCGCACCTCATCTACAATAATCACCAACACAGGCACCCCCCAGGGCTGTGTGCTCAGCCCCCTCCTGTTCTCCTTGTTCACACATGACTGTGTAGCTACGCACAGCTCCAACCTCATTGTCAAGTTTGCTGATGACACAACCATTGTGGGCCTCATCACTGGCAATGATGAGTCAGCCTACAGAGAGGAGGTTGCTACCCTGACTACATGGTGTCAGGATAATAGCCTCTCTCTCAACATCAGCAAGACAAAGGAGATGATTGTGGACTTTAGGAGACGGCAGGTGGAGGAGCACGCACCCCTGCATATCAACGGTTCTGCAGTGGAAATGGTCAGCGGCTTCAGGTTCCTCGGGGTCAACATCAGCAACGACCTCACCTGGTCTGCTCACACAGACAAGGTGGTCAAAGCGGCCCGGAAGCGCCTCTTCTTCCTGAGGAGACTGAAGAAGTTTGGCATGGATTCAGTCATCCTCACCAATTTCTACAGATACACAATAGAAAGCATCCTGACTGGGTGCATCACAGTGTGGTATGGGAGCTGCACAGCCAAGGACCGCAAGGCCCTACGTCGTGTGGTCAGGACTGCGGAGTTCATCATCGGTAGGGAGCTCCCAGCCCTGCAGGACACATACCGCACATGATGCCTCAGGAAGACTGGCAGGATCCTAAAGGACTGCCATCATCCAGCCTTCAGCCTGTTCACCCCGCTGCATTCTGGAAGGCGGTACCGTAGCATCCGGTCTCGCACACAGAGACTGGAGAACAGTTTCTTCCCGAGAGCCATCAGGCTGCTCAATGGACACTGACACACGATCGACACTTTTGCACTCGACACTTTACACTCGTCACTTTACATACACTGTCACTTCCAGCCTTGTACCTTGTACTTACACTTACACTTTCTATTGCACTACCTGCTTTCACTACCTGCTACTCCCATTTGTCTGTAGTTTAGTTATTATGTGTATTATATGTTAGTATTATGTTCAGAGTTCTTGTACAGTGTGTATGTCATGTTATATTATGTTCGGCTATGATAGTTGTTGTGTGGTGCCTTGTCCTAAGAATTTCAGTGCCCAGTCTGACCCTGTGTCATTCTGTGTATCTGACAATAAAAGACTTGACTTGACTATCTCAATTTTAAAAAATAATTGTGTAATTAACTCGAGAAAACAAGCTTTGTTATCACGAGATAAGATAATTAACTCGCTGTCACAAGAAAACAAAAGGTAATTTCCTCTCATTTCTTGTTTGGGTTCAAATTAGCATTTTTACTGTAACAATTAAAAAAACTTTGAAAAAGCAAGGCTTTATTTCCAAACATTTGAAATGCAAAAACACACATTGCTGATATTTTTGACAGGCCAGTTTCACTGCTCTCCCAGTTTTCTAAAGTTCTTGAGAAGCTCTTTGTTGCACGATTGGACAGCTTCGTTGAAAAATATGGAGGTGCTTATGGACAGTCAGTATGGTTTTAGAACAAACAGATCAACTGCAATGGCGTTAATGGAGTTAGTGGAATAATTAACAATCAACAACATTGATAACAAGAAATATGCAGTCGTCGTTTTTATCGATCTGAAAAAAGCGTTTGATTCAATTGATCGTGATATTTTAGTTAAAAAACTAGAAAGGTATGGGATTAGAGGGGTAGGGCTAAATTAGTTTAAAAGTTCCATTGAAAACTATCTAAGATTCTGTACCTTGGAAATATACCTCAAAGCTGGCCGAAAGGGGACAGACTCTTGATAAATGCAATGCTGGTGGCCAGTAAAAAGTCTATTACCAGAAAATGGTTATTACCAGAGTGTCCTACAATTACATCATGGAGAGACATTGTGACAGAGATCTACAGAATGGAGCAGATCACAGCTCATGTTAACCAAAGAACGGAAACATTTCTTAAGCACTGGCAAAAGTGGTGCAACTATGTCACAGATAAATGGCCTGACTGTATTTCTTTACTCTATAGAAAATGATTTCTCCCTGCTTTATTTTATAGTTTTGTTACTTTGGTATTGTTTTTGTTTCTTTATTTGCATATGTGTTTATTTTTTTGTTTTTTACTTCTCTTTATACAAAGAATCTGAAAAATGTCAATATGTGTATGTGAGATTCTGAACACTCATAAAATATAAATTTAAAAAATAAAAAAAATAAAACTGAAAACAGTTTGTACAGATGGGTGTGACTAGGTCTCCTCTTTTAGATATCATATGTGGTGTTCCGCAGGGGTCAATTCTTGGACCACAATTATTTATACTGTAGATCAATGACATATGCAATGTTTCTAAAATATAGAATTATCTTATTTTTGCTGACGGCAAATGTATTCTGTGCTGGGGAGAACCGTCAGCAGCTGTTGGAGGTTGTCACGGCAGAATTGAGCAAGCTAAAATTGTGGTTCGATGTAAATAAATTATCAGTAAACTTGAAAAAAAAAACTAATTCATGGTTTTTGGTAAACAAAATCAACATCCAGATACTCCGGTAGAATTAATGTTTGATAGTGTTATGCTGGAGAGAGTATACCAGAACATATTTTTAGGTGTGATAATCTACCACAACTTTAGCTGGAAACCACACGTACTATGGGGATAATATGCAAAGCAAGGCACATACTGAACTATAAATCATTGCAGGCGCTATATTGTACTCTCATTCTACCATATATGACATATTGTGTTTCAACACAATATGTCAATATGTATGCGGTAACACTTACAAAAGCACCCTACAGTCAATGTGCATCATGCAAAAGAGAGCAATAAAAATAGTGACTAATGTAGGATATCGTGAGCGCACCAATGCACTGTTCTTAAAATCACGTACATTTAGGGATTTAGTAGAGTTCAGAACAGCACAACTTCTGTATAAAGCAAAACATAATTTACTTCCTGGCAATATTCAAAACATGTTTAGAGATAGAGAAGGGGAGTATGACTTAAGAGGGAGATGGAATTTGAAACAACTAATTGCTCATATAACTCTGAAAACATGTGCACATCTGTCTGGGGGAAGCAGTGGAATAATTTAACTAATGACATCAAAGAAAGTACAAATCTGGTGTAATAAGAAAAACAATTTTAAAAACATGACTGGAGAAGTATAGACGGCATTGATAAAGCATAGGAAGGATTATTAGGGGAACACATTTCTGATTTGTTTGTTTTGTTTTTGTTTCATATATAAGGCTCTTTGGAACAAGTTTTTCAAGCAATTATAGGTTAGCGCCCTTATAAGCTAGATAGCTTCAGCCTTAACCCTTTCGGTCAGCCACGTGTATCTATCTTCTTTTTATTATTATTCCTGGTTGTATATTTTGCTGATCGAAATAAATAAACTCATTCATTCATTCTCAGTTCAACAACAATTATTGCTTATGGCTTGAAAGTACATTTCCTTTCATCTCATTGAATTTTGACGCATAATTAAGTTTTCATATAACAGCACAACCTAATCCAGTGACCTCAGAACATCGCCAACGGTAGAAATGTGTGCAGGTACATTATCCGGCCTCCTGTGGGTTACAGCCACATGAAAGAGTGGCTGGGCTGTTCCTGGTGCAGAGTGGGTCCCACACTGGTCTCATTTTAATGAAGGGACAGCGCAGCGTTTCATCTCAGCGGGGGTGCTCCTATCTGCAGAAGATGAAGCAGGCGCTACGAGAGCTCCCCCTTAAGTGTGTGCGAGTATGGTTGTCCAGTTGGTAAGACGTAGTTTTGTGTACAAATGACCACAGCGGCGTTTACAGCTGCTCCAAATAAAATCTTTGGGTGAAAAAAACAAAAACAGACGACATAACTCAAGCATCAGGCATCAGCTCTGACATCATATCGTTTTAATCAGTCTGTTTAATCTTATCTCAAAACACTACTCTCTGCAGAGTTCCCGGGCTGGAATTGTCACTTAATTAATTTATTGTCGTGAAATTTGGTTAAATTATCAATCACCAAGGATTGCGAGGTTATTTGATTCATGGTCTTAAGCTGTGACATACAGTGTGACAACGAGGCTTGGAAACACAAACCAGCAGGACTGTCGCATGAAAAGCCAAGTTTATGTGACGGTGAAGGCAGGAAAAGGTCAGCAACTGGTAAACATCGTCAAAACAGGCAAAGATTAGCTTGTTTCTTGCAATCGCCATGTGGGAGAACGGAGGGGAAATGAGGAAGGCAAGGGGAGACAGGAAAATCTTTTCCAAATAATTGATGTGGGTGCAGGGAGCCAAGGAGATGTGTAAATGCAGCCCGACTACACCGACATTCAGGGCTGCATCGAGTGCAGAGGAAGCCTTGCAGGAGCTTTTAGACTCATCACAGGCCGTTTACAACATCCCCCGAAAGCCTCGGAGATCTGGCTTTAAACCACGGCAGGGTTCGGAGACGCACTCAGGAGCCCGAATTCAGGCTGACAGCACGGGGACGACCCAGTAACGTACAGCGGCAGCTCCTTAAACCTTGTGTTGCCTTCGGGTCATTTTGACCCGAATCAATATTACACCCTCCCCCCGCCTTCGGATTAATTTGACCCCATTCAATGGTTAATGTCGATGTTCTTTCGGTAGTCAACAAACAAACATAAAGTGCCTCACACTTAAACTTGGAAAACAATATTAATTCTAATAATTTTCTGGAGGTTTTAATTGCTGGCGTCAAATTGAACCCAAAGGGTAAAATATGTTAGTAAATATAAAGGTAACCGGAGGGTGAAACATTGAATCGGGTCAAAATGACCCATAGGCGGGGGGAGGGTGTAATATTGATTCGGGTCAAAATGACCCGAAGGCAACACAAGGGTTAAAACACACCGAGCTGTGATTTAGTTTTGCTGCATCAGGACACTGTATAATAAAAAAGTTTCTATGGCGTCGGTGAAAAGCATAGTTGTGTTTTTTTGTGTCGAGTAATGCCTCGTTGCCGTTGACCCAGCGCGGTTTAGCAAGGCATGATTTGATGATATGCATTTCCAGAGCGCACCTTTCCGTAATATTTTGACGTTTTACGTCCAAAATTTGTTTCAATCTGACATCGGGAAGCTGAGGGTCTCATGCCTCTGATTTCCAAGCATGCATTTGAATCATGAATCCGACATGGCCCGTGGGTTAGTGTCAGCGGCACGTCCAGAGATCATTGATGGTGTGATGAACGGCGCTCTCCGTGAGGCGGGGAGACGTGACGCAGAGCTGCCTCAGTGCTGCGTCACGTGAAGTGAGGATGGACTCTTTAGAGGCAATCAGGTTAATGCCCCGCAGGTGTGATTCTCAAACTCCACCAAAAAGATGGGAAGGTTTGATTTATTTTAGTTTTTGCAGTCGGCGGATTAAATTCACTCATCCCTCTTATTTTGCTCAAACCCAAACTCCGTTTGGGCCGATCAACGATTTACGGTTCAGATTCATCATTTCACTCTGAAGGAGCTTCGTCGAGCCTGAGACACAGAGACTGTTTGAGATTGTTAACCCGGCCGTGAAACATGCAAAAGCTTAAAATACAGACGGCGTCCTCAAACGTTAGTTGGACACCATGAGATCATGCCGTGAGGTGACCTTTTGGAGCTCGCTGCATCGGGTTATTACGAGAGTTTATCTGCTGCATTGGCGTTTCCCCATTCTCTTAATCTGTCATCATTAGCAATTAATCAACTGTTGTCCATTTCATTTCCATTTACCAACAAACCAGAAAGAACAACCAAATGTTATAATTTAATCACTGGCTTGTCAGATCACAGCCTAACCCTATTTGCCAGAAAATTGACAGAAAATAGGTTTGGGAATAGGGCAAGTAAGACAAAATGTGAGGATTGCAGTATCTCCTCCTCCTTTTTTCTGTTTGTTTGTCTATCTGTCTGTCTGCCTGGATGGGCGTGGTTGACCTACATTCCGTTTTTCCATCAACTCACCTCCGCTCCTGTTTCTCATCATCACTGATTACACCACTCACCTACAGCTGCTTATACTCTCAGTGAGATCCACATCCACTCCATCCTGCCTGCCACGTCCAAGCCAACCTCCATCTCAGCTGCTGCTCCCGGTTTTTCCTACCAGCCTCAGAGTTTTGTTTTTCTCCTGCCTGTTTGTGGGGACTTAATAAATCCAGCTCTTTTGGTTACACTCCACCCAAAATCTCCATCCCAGTGTTTCTGCTTGGGGGGTTCTCTTTTTAGGTCTCTCCCCGCTTTTGTGTCTCTCCTGCGGAGTCCTAACGATAGAACTGGCCAACTATGAACCCCGCAGGATCTGGAACGGAATCCACTCATACTACATGCCCCTCCAGTCAGGGGACTCTCCTGGGTGAGCATGAGAAACTTTCAGATTTTGGGAAACAATCGACCCACATGGCTCCACGCGTCAGTTGGCTTGCAGGTCTCGCTCTTATACCACTAGCTGGTGGGCTGTTCCCTGTTCCGTTGCCCCTCTGCCCTCTCCTCGCCAGGGATTTTCCAATCTGCGACCCTGAGCCTTTCACGGAGAAAGAGGTGGAGTTTTCTTTCAGTTTTTCTTTTACGTGGCGTCAGATTTTGGTGGAAGAGCACCGATCCATGGCTCACCACGTCCGAGGAAGTGCCACGTCTCCGCTCCGCCTTACCACATCAGCTGCTAGCTGGCTATGCTCCCGTTCACCCCTTTCTTCTCCTCTCAACCAGGATTTTCCAATCCCTGAGCCCTGAGCCTGAGAGAGAGAGAGGGAGAGATTTTCTTCAGTGCAGAAAGGTGTTGTGCCAAGCCCTGTTGCTTTTCTTCCGATGCAACAAGGATTAATTTTATTTTGGGTTTGCTCAGCGGAGCTCTAACCTGGGCTCAGGCCTTAGACTCTTCAGTGGACTTCGACTTTTTTTCTTTGAGGACTTTGCTGCCCGGTTTTCGTCGTTTTGACCACCCCAATTTCTCGGGCTCAGCGGATAAGCTGCTCAGCTTCGACAGACAGGAGGCCGGATAGTGGCGGACTATTCCATAGTTCACACACTGCGCTGGCTCGTTCGTTGGACGCCCTCTCAGCGCGGTTTTTTTTGAGGTTTGAGTGACCAGCTTGGGCGGACGTAGCGAGACATTCCATCGGATCTCACTGAGCTGATTTCTTTGGTTTCTCGCCTGGACTGTCGCCTCGGGAGCTAGTCCCGGAGCAACAAACACGAGTTCACCAGCTCCACACACAGTAGCCTAGTTCTGACTGTCGCTCTCTTGGGAGCACCGAGGGAGCAAACACGGAGGGTCATACAAGCACCACACTCCTTTTCTCCTGCTAACGCTGTGTTTAGACCTCCATCTTTTTCTCCGCCGTCCAGCGTCGCGCACCTTCTCAGGAGGAGCCCATGCAACTGGGTCGAGCTAGACTTTCTCTGGAGGAACGCCAGCGCCGATATAGATGGCCAATGCCTGTACTACTGTGGAAGACTGGGCATGTTATTTCCAACTGCTCAGTACGCCTGGGAGGCTGAGGCTCGTCAGTGGGGGGGGGGGGTCCCTCCCTAGGAACCTCTTCCCCATCATTTCATCATTTCCCTTTTCTAATTCCCTTAAACTCTGTGTTGGCTCTGTGCCTCTTCTCCTCCTCTCTCATTCTGGATGGGGCTTGGAGGAGAGCTTGGAGGATTGAGCCGTAGCTGAGCAGCTGGGACTATGCCTGGAGCCTCTAGAAGACCGCTACAGTTATGCTCTTTAATGGCCAAATCATTTCCTCAGTCACAGCACAGACACCTGGTTTGATCACCTCCGAGCCGAACCCCACTCATTCCATTCAAATTAGTAATATCCTCTCCTTCCACACCTCTGGTTTGCCTGCATACGCACAACATCCACACATATTGGGATTGGGGAGGAGGCTAGATAGGATGATTTTGAGATTTCTTCTTCGCTAACTGCTATACCATCTCCATCAGTTTCTCCAGTTCCTGTTGTCTGCTCTGATGCATCTGTAGATTTGACTGGTGTCCCTGCGATCTACACGACCTGAGTTGGGTCTTCAGCAAGGAGAGGCTCTCTCTCTTCCTCCCCACCTTACGACTGCCCAATAGATCTGCTTCCTGGAGCTCCTCTACCCTCCAGCGCCTCTACAATCTGTCCCGTCCTGAGAGGGAGGTTATGGGCGTTATATCGGACTCTGTGGCTGCTGGTATTATTGTCCCTCCTCCTCTCCTGTCGGTGCCGGGTTCTTCTTTGTAGTCAAGAAGGACAAGTCACTACGACCCTGCATAGACTTTCGGGTTAAAATAATATCACGGTAAAAACAAGTATCCTTTACCTCTCCTCACCGGCTTTGAACCTCTCCAGGAGAGGCCCTGTTTTTCCAATTACCTTTCAACGCCTACCATCTGGTCCGCATCCGACAGGGGATGAATGGAAGACAGTGGAGATTAACACTCCATTAGGTCATTTTGAGTATCTGGTCATGCCTTTTGGTCTCTCTAACGCCCAGTTTCCAGGCTATGATAAATGATGTCTTCGTGACTTTTAAACCGCTTGTTTTCATCTACCTAGACGACATCCCTGATTTTCTCCAGGAGTCAGGAGGAACACGAGAACCATGTCCGTATGGTCCTACAGAGACTGCTGGAGAACAAGCTCGTCGACTCAAGTCCCTGTTCACCTCAGCTCCCATCCTCATTCAGCCAGACACAGAGAGACAGTTTGTTGTGGAGGTGGGCGTGTCTGATACGGGAGTAGGAGCAGTTTTGTCTCAGGCGGCTGGTCCTGATAACATCCTTCATCCCGTTGCTTTTTTTTCGTCGCCTCTCTCCAGCGGCGCAACTATGACGTTAGCAAACAGCAGGCTTCTTCTTAAGAGTTGGCACTAGAGGTGGGAGACTGGGGCTCAAGCAGCAAGCAGCCCTTCCTGGTCTGGACGGACCCAAAAAAACTCACATCATCCAGTCTGGGCGCGGAACTCCCGACAAGCCAGGTGGGCTCTGTTTTTCTGTCGTTTCGACTTTGCCTCACTTTCCGTCCCTGTCCCAAGACGTCAAGCCGATCGCTGTCCAGGCTATCCCTCTGACTCTCCCGAGCCTCCAGAGGCTCCAATCCTTCCAAGAGTTGTGTTGTGGTAGCCTCCGCCTTGATTAATAACCACCATCCTGGAGGCATTGAGAGAACAACCAGACCCGGTATTGGTCCTCCGACCCGCCGGTTTGTTCCTGATGCTGCCCGCTCAAGGTTCTGCAGTGGGTCCATAATTCCCGGTTCTCAATTCACCCTGGAGGAACCGTACTTCTCTCCTGAAAAGACATTTCTGGTGGCCCACGATCAGCAGGGACACTCTGGAGTTCGTTTCTGCCTGTCCCACGTGTTCCAGGAGTAAGTCCTCCCACCAGTTACCTGCAGGGTTGCTCCAGCCCTTCCAATCCCTAGTCGTCCTTGGTCTCACATCGCCCTGTTTTTTTGTTACCGCCCCCCTCCCAGGGCAACACCACTATCCTCACGGTGGTTGACGGTTTTCCAAGTCGCTCATCATAGCTCTCCTAAACTCCTCCTCCCTCTGGCTCCGCCCAACTCCTCACTCGGATCATGTTTTCGGTTGCATGGTCGGTTGTCCTTCTGACATTGTCTCTGACCGTGGTCCCCAGTTCACCTCTCGAGTCTGGAAGGAGTTTTGTCGTCCTGGGGGGAGCCTCAGTCTGTCTTGGGATATCACCCAATCAAAATCAAGCGGCCAGAGAGCCAATCAGGACATGGAGTCAGCTCTCCGCTGCATCACCGACAAGAACCCTCAACTTTGGAGCTCATCTCACCTGGGTAGAGTACTCCCTAGCTCTCCCTTTGCTCCGCTACTGGTCCTCCCCCTTGGGGCTTCTTTTGGGTTACCAGCCACCCCTGTTCCCCAATTAACTGTCCCCTCAGTCCAGCAGCATGTGCGCTGTCAGAAGATCTGGAGAGATACACTACACTCCCTCCTCCAGACTTCTGTACGGAACCAGCGGTCTGCCAACCGTCACAGAAGGGCCGCTCTCCCACGCCCCAGGCCAGTCAGTCTGGTTGTCCTCCCAACATTCCTCTCATCTCAGAGTCCCGGCTTTCCCCCCCGCTTCCTGGGTCCTTTTTCCCATTCATTGATCATTTTCAGTCCGCGGTTCCCCTTGTCTTCCTGGAAAGAGAATTCCCCCACACCCACGTGTCCCAGATTAAGCCGGTTCACACCAGTGAATTGAGCCCTCCGCCTCTACCCTCCCTCCGCCCGGATCTACAGCAATCCCCTGTCTACTCACGGCACACTTTTGTGGACGCCAGACGACGGGGGGGGTCCAGTGTACCTGGTGGCTCCACTGGGAGGTTTATGGCATCGAGGGATGTTGGGTCGTTTCGTTCCCGTATCCTTGGTCAGAGGGCCTTTCACAGGGGTAATCTAGTGGCCTAGTGGGGCCGGTGGGTACTGTGAGGATTGCAGTATCTCCTCCTCCTTTTTCTGTTTGTTTGTCTATCTGTCTGTCTGCCTGGATGGGCGTGGTTGACCTACATTCCGTTTTCCATCAACTCACCTCCGCTCCTGTTTCTCATCATCACTGATTACACCACTCACCTACAGCTGCTTAAGACCCCGGTTCGACCATCAGACTCCCAGTTCTCCACGATATACTCAGTGAGATCCACATCCACTCCATCCTGCCTGCCACGTCCAAGCCAACCTCCATCTCAGCTGCTGCTCCCGGGTTTTTCCTACTCAGCTCAGAGTTTTGTTTTTTCTCCTGCCTGTTTTTGTGGACTTAATAAATCCAGCTCTTTTGGTTACACTCCACCCAAAGTCTCCGTCCCAGTGTTTCTGCATAGCGGGTTCTCCTTTTGTGTCTCTCCCCGCGGAGTCCTAACACAAAAACCCTACCTATACCATACCTAAAGCTAAGCAAGAAGAAGAATGTGGAAGTAAAATTAACAGCTTGTGCTGGGACAATGTCCCGTCCTGACGATTTAGGTTATGGCTGTAATAACTTCACTCAAAGAATTAACTCTCAGGGAATGTTTGAATTCTGATAAGATTTTAAAAAAACGAAACAATTTACTGTTGTTCAATGAACATCTTTGGAAGCTAATAAAGACGAGAGATGCTGCAAGGCAATTAAAACTAGACGTGACAGTGACATGCTGTTTTTTTAAAGGTTTAAGAAACAAAGTGATGCATGAGCTAAATCCGATTTTTATCTCAATATACTGAATGAGGCAACAGCAAAGTGATTTGGAAAAATAGACAATCTTTCAAGGAGGGACCCACCTTGTTTAGGAGATTTTAAACTTAAAGTAGAGGAGGAGTTCATTAATGATCATCTTGGTGTTGTTTCTGTTTTTAATAATTATTTTCTAGAGTCTGTATATGAGCTAGGAAAATCCTTTACAAAAGGGAAGTTGGAAATTGTTCAAACAGATACTCCAGGTCAGAACTTCGAGCTTGTACAGACCAACGAGGCACAAATTAACAAAATCATAAGCTCTTTAAAAAGCTCCAAATGTAGAGATGCTTTTCAATTTGACACCATGTTTGTGAAATCTCTTGACACTAACTCCCCCCATTGTTCATTTAATTAATTTGTCCATTAAACATAGCTCGTTCCCTGATGACTGGAAATGTGCCATTGTTACACCTGTTTTTAAATCTGCAGACCGCCTTGAAGCCAGCAATTCTATAACAATAAGCAATTTGCCAGTACTGTCAAAGATTGCATGAGAAAGTCGTCATTCAGCAACTGACAATATTCCTTAACACTAGCACTTTTGGACTACATTGTATGCAGTTTGGCTATATAACTAATCATTCTAGAGAAAGTGCTACCTTGAACTGAATAGAGCAAATTAAATCATGGCTCGACAAAGGAGGAGTAGTTGGTGCTGTATTTTTAGATCTGCGTAAAGCCTTTGATACAGTTAATCATGATGTTTTAAAATCTAAACTCTCTCGATGTAACTTCTCATCTGAAGCACTGGCATGGATGTCTTCATAGTTATCGAACAGAATGCAAAGTGTTAAAGTTTGTGATGCACTAACTAGAAACCGGGAATGCACAATGGGTGTTCCACCAGGGTCAGTGTTGGGTCCCCTTCTTTAGCTTATACATCAATTATCTCACTGTAGTCTACACACACCCCAAAACTACCGAGATAGCAGCTGACGAGCTAAAAAATGCATTGGAAGAGATCACACACTGGCTTAATGAATCATGTCCGAGTCTAAATGTCATAAAGACGAAAGGTGTGTTTTTCTCCGAAACTAAGACACAACCTCCTGGTGCTGATACTCTTATCAAAGGTGAAAGGATTGAAATTGTGAATGATTTTAAATATCTTGGCGTGATACCAGATCAAAACATGAACTTCACGAAACACGTAAAGAGAATGGTTAAAACTATAGAGTACAATTTGACTAATTTTAAACAAAAGAAACTATCTCTGTCTGGATGCTGCCAAGATTGTTATGCATGCCATGATCCTTTCCCATTTGTCATATTGCATTACATGTTACAACCATAAGACCACTGGAATCCCCTATAAAAACAGACTATTAAAAACGTTGGACAAAAAGCCATTGGATTTCCATCACTAGGATACAAAAAAAAATACAATCTGCTGAGCTTTTAAAACAGCATTTTAGATAATTTTCAAATTTGTGCATGGTCTATAAAATTCTAAATGGTTTGGCCCCTCCTCCACTGCCTGACTGTGGACAGTCGCTCAGTGAGTTCGATCAGATCCAGCAGAATAGCCTCCATACACGACCGCACCGTTCCATTTCGACGCACTGCATTCGGTCTGTCATCCTTTTCTGTGAAAGCCACAAATCAACACCCTGCTTGACGTGATGAAGAGCTGCAGCTCAATCAGCACTTTTAAAAAATAATTTTAAAAATCAGTTGAAAGCCGGTCAGCGGCTTACTCATTGAGCAACATTATTATTACTCGTATTAATTGCTTTTAATAGTGTGTATTACTTACCTTTAATGATTGTTTCCTCCTGTGTCCAATGACCGGCACCATCGCTGTGTATTCAAACCCTGTTTGTCTCTTTGTCCATACGGTTTGGATCCCTTGTGATCGCTCGTTGTAGACCTGTTTTGTATGATTGCTTGATTTAAGAAGAGTAAAGTTTCTTTACAACGTTTTCACCGTTGGGGTCCTCTCGCTCGGTGGCTCCATATGTGACGATTTGAGAAGGTAGTATGAGAACAATGAACTATTAATATCTATTTAAAGGGGACCATTTACAGTTCAAAGTTATTTTGACAGACCTTATAACATAACACAATAACAAACAATACAGGATAAATACACACAATGCAAAGCTACAGTACAGCCATTAAAATTAAGAAAAACATTAAAAGCAATTATTAAACTATTTTAAGTAAGTAATACATACTGTTAAAAACAAGTAATAAAAACCATTAAATAATTTTCTGGAGGTTTTAATTGCTGGGGTCAAATTGACCCCGAGGCTAAAATATGTTAGTAAATGTAAAGGTAACGGGAGGGTTAAGCTGTAGCCTTGTATCCCCGGACACTTTATATGACGTGTAGATGGTCGTGTGGCTACATATCAACGTGTGTGTATTTGTAAGATTGTGCAAAGGTAGAAATGATGACGTGAATGTTGAAACGCGTGTGTGTGTGTGTCTACGTTTGACATTGTGAGGACACGTGCTAGTTACCTAAATCCCTGTGACTCCTGTGGAGAAGAGTTCCAGGCCTTTAACAATAGAATGGGAAACCGATGGTAAAGCCCGATGACACTCGTCCACCTTCTCCTGGGTCATCTTCCCTGTCGCTGCTAGTGTGAAGGGACTCTGGCTGGGTGGATAGCCTCAGTCAAACGACACTCACCAAAATCTAAATGTCTGTATCAAACGAATGCAGGGGCCAAAATGATTAGAAACTTAAAATGCTATATATATGTGATGTAGTGCTGTACATTGGATCACTGCTTTTCAAGAAACCACAGGCGCAGACTACACGACACATTCCAGCACTAAACAATGCAATCATATAAAGTGTCCGGGGATACAAGGCTACAGCTTAACCCTCCCGTTACATTTACTAACATATTTTAGCCTCGGGGTCAATTTGACCCCAGCAATTAAAACCTCCAGAAAATTATTATAATTAATATTGTTTCCCAAGTTTAAGTGTGAGGTACTTTATGTTTGTTTTTTGACTACCTAAATAGCCCTTTAAATATATAAAAAAGTTGATATTTCTTATATGTTTGACACAGTGAAAAACAGCCTGGGGTCAAATTGACCCGAAAGGTAACAGGAGGGTTAAGCACGTTAGTCGGAATGAAAAAGGGTGTCCTCTGCATAGACGCAAGAGTGCAGATATACATTCTAACAATTTGAGGAATAATCATCTGAAAATAATTGAACATTCAAAGAGCGTCTCTTCCGTGGGCCTGGATGTGTCAGGTGGCGTGCGGCCCTCCTCCCTCCATCTCATTTTGTGCTGCTTGTTGCTCTCTCTTTGAATCTTTCTGTCCCCTTCCACGGTGCGTTCATCGCTGCTAACCAGCTCTCTGTGAGCCCTCCTGCCCGATCAGGAAAACACCAAGCGCACTTGTAATTGAGATTTTTTTTCTCTCCAACTAATGTTTCTGAGGTCAAAAATGAACTTTTCAGAACTATTTAATACTTATGAGAGCCAATAAGAAGTCCCCAGCAATTTATTCCCTTTCAAAATAAAAGGCCGAACAAGTACAGGCAGGGCAAGTATTAGTTGCATATATTTTGTCTGAGTTGTGTGTGTGTGTGAGAGAGAGAGAGAGAGAGAATTAATTAAGTGAGGATTGATACTTGCTCTCTTATTTTTCTCTCCGTGTAAAATGTGATGAGGTTGATAGACTAATATATCGGGCCCGTTTTGGCCTTTATCAGATACCACGCCTCACCGCCTCATATAAACAGTCGGGAGTATCTGCAGGGCGGATAATATTTCCTCTAATGCCAGTCGCCGATTCTGGATCCTAATGAAAGTCATAAACTATTCATATTTCCTTTGCTGCGCTTGCAAAGTGCTCCAAGATTAAAAGTTACATGACGCCACAAAATATGAGATAAAAAAGAAAGGCCATTAAAAGTATCTTTTACAAGCAATAGGAAAGTGTAAAAGGCAAAATAAGAATATGAAAGCAGTGTAGTCTTCAGTAATGACTTGAGATATGACATCTTCTTCGCATCACGGATAACGTGATCGGTGATGGATATTATTCACTATTCTGGAGAGTTGTGAAAGTTTACAATAGGATTTGCACGAGTTCCCACTGGTGTGTGTATGTGTGACTGATTTCTTCAGGGACGTGGAACCTGCCAGACCACAACACAATAATGGATTTGACACACACACACACACACACACACGTATTCAATCATCCACTGTGTCAAAGTGAGCTGTCGGGTGGTCGTTCATCATGCCGACCTGTCTGTTGGCCACCCGACAACTAATCAGCTGAACCGGTCAGTAGTCTTCGGTCCTCTGACTGCGAGAATCTGCAGCTGTCGCAAATTCCCATCGCCCCAAGGATGAATAGATTTTAATGCAAAATATTCACAGCAAATATTTCGCTATATTCATATCGTTCATTCATCCCAGCCCCCGTGTTTCGAGGCCTTTCGCTAGAAATACAATAAATGAATATTAAATATCATGTGCAATGAATTCCATCTGAGCCCTGCTATTTCACGGTCAAGCCGACGATGGACCAACTAACCGTGGCACGGTGAATGAGTTAGTAATGGCGAGTGGACCCTAATCGGGCTTTAATACAGACGTGATTGGAGTGCGCTCGCGGAACACTAAATGTATTCTGATAATCTCAGAGTAGCTGATGTTGCACACAGACTAGAATTACAGATTTCCCTTATGCATGAATTAAAGTAATCAAAATACATCGTTCACCATATGGGAATGTATATTAATTGTTGTACATCAATGTGATTCATGCAGATTAACTCCATTCAAAATGTCTTCCAGACCTTTTATTCATGATTTTTATTTCAATATACCATAATGTGCTTTTCTTGTGCTGCGTCCAGGAAAACCTGAAGAAGAATGTCATTTCTGGGTGAAGGTTCTGTCAGTTTGTGTGAATCTAGTGTGATCATTTCGCCAGTCTAAAGGTGCGTTCACACCAAAAGCGAAACTATTTTTCGCATCGCCCAAAACGCCTGAGTTTACTCGCTCGACCGTTCACCGTGTTCTCACCATGAGCGTCGAGACGCTCCGCGAGGGGCGGAGCTTGTCTCCGTGTCTCGTCGGAATACAAGAGCCGATTGGCCCGAGTTGCGAGATGACCGCCTCAAAGTTGAAATATTTCAACTCGGGGCGAAAATTGCGCCGCTGAAAACGCGTCGCCCACATCGCGTCGCCCGGGAAAATATTGCGTCTATCGCAGCCACAAGCGTCTGTACCAGGGGCGGCTTGTCCATAAGGGCGATTGGGGCGACGCACTGCCTAGGGGGAAAAGAAAAAAGAAAAGAAAAGTCGCATTCTACCACTAGACGTCTGATCTGCCTCTGTATGTCATTGTCCAATCAGGTAACAGTCATTCAGTCAGCCTAAAGTCGTGCTTCAAATGGCCCCGCCCCTTCTGAGGCGACTTTGGGCGAAATGAAAATCGCCCCAGACCTCTCCCATTGACTCCAATGTTAAACCCATTTTTTTCACAAAACAGAGCTCTCAATGCATTCTCTATGGCTTCCGGGAGGAGTCGCCCCTCCAGGTCTTGTCATCAGTAATCGACGTAAAAGCGTCTCAGTACGTCATACAGCTTCGACAGAGGCGTATTCAGTGGAGATGGCCGGTGCTCAGGGCAACAGCAGCGATTCAATTCTTTCTTTGAAAGAGACTCCTTTCGGTCGGCGTAACAATGAAGACACATTGGCAACAACAGAAGTAGGACCTCCTAGAGCAGCGGTCGCCAACACGTCGATCTTGATCGACCGGTCGATCTCGGAGACGTTCGCTGTCACTCTCCAAAATAAAATGAAAATAAAATCAGAAACACATTGTTCCTCATTCTCGAACATTTTCTAAAGTCTCTTCTGGAACGTTTTCTTCCTGAAGATCGATGTCAGAAAAGATCTCCGCCTGATTTTAATGAACGCCTGTAAACGGGTTCTCTGACAGCCGTGTTGTCAGCTGTGCTCCCTGAAAGAGGAACGTACCACTACAGGTGAGGCGCAGGGGAAATGCAGAAAGACCTTTATTGATAACTTCACATATTACACAAGGTCAAAGTACAAAGACATAAAACTAAGTCATCAATAAATAAATGTTGAGATGCCTGTACCTTAGTGTAAATGTTTACGTTACGGCATTAACAAGTTGCGCATGCGCGACAGCCGAGATTCTTGGCGACTTGCCAGGTCTTACCTCCGTGAGTTCGGCTTTTCTGCTGTTGCCCTTCAAAACAAAAGCTCAACATTGAGCTTTTTTCTTGTCTGGTGGAGCAATCTGGTTTACTTGAAAGTGATTGCAATTGTATTTCTTCTATTTGAAAAAGCACAGATGCAGGAGTCACAAATGGGGATCTCATATTTATTATTATTATAATTATTTAAATCTTGTTGAAAAAAAATCACCAAATCAAAGACCAGAAGCTGGATTGCTGACAGACTGCCTCAGACTGTCTGTCTGCTTATGAACTAACTACAAGCTCACAGAGTTCAGTCACAGCCGTCACACTGACTGGAGTCACATGACTTGATGGCATTGTGACGAAGCAACACATAGACAGCTGTCTGTGGTTTTGGGTTAATCATTATCAAAAAAATTGCCCCCCTGAGAATTTTTTCAGGAGCCGCCATTGGTCTGTACGTTGACTTTTCATGGGATTCAGTCGCGCGAAAAAATAGTTTCGCTTTTGGTGTGAATGCACCTTAAGGCTAGTAGAAAGGTCGGTCCTTATTCCCCATGGGAATTCTTTCTGGACCTAACCTCGGTGCATTTACAGGTATTTGTGTGTGTGTGTGTGTCTGTGTGTGTGGCTGGAAATGTGCGTGCGCTGGACACAGGATGCGTATCATATTGTCACTGTGCTAAAGAGATTAGTGGTGATTAAAGAGGAATTTGCACAAATTGTAATTGTAATACAATAATATTTATCTCATGTGTTTGCATCATATACAAGTATGTGTTTTTGTGTGCATTTGTGTGTGTGGAGGGGGGGGGGGTGTTTGCACATGCTTGTGTTGAACATGAGTTTATCACACTGCAGTAGCAGTAGGTAATGGGGAGATAAACTTTCCATTAATTATTCAACTGCAGGAAAGAAACCAGGAATCAAGGACGCGAGCCAAGGCCAACTCCTCCTTCACTCCTCTGCATCCATCTGTCTTTCACCTGCAGCTTTTTTTTGCTGTGTTCCTCCTCGCTCATTTTTCATTATTCACTCTCATCTTCCCTTCCTCCACACATCTCATCCCTTCTTTTTAACCACTTCTACTCGTCCGCTTATTTCAGCTTCATTCTCCTCTTTTTTATTTAAATGGTCTTTATTCCTTAGAATTTTTAACCCACTTCATTTTCTCTTCACTCGTTTCCTCTATATATCCTTTGTTTCTTTCACTCTCACCCATCACTCCATTATCTTGTCGTATTCCTCCCTTCTCTAGTCACGTCCCATCTTTTCCCATTCAACCATTTTTCATACTGTGCCCAGTCTTTCCCTCCATCTTTTTGTTGGTTCATCCTCCCTTTACATTCACAATTGTTCATCAGATGCTTCCTTTCTCTCTCAAACTATCCTTTTTTTAACAATCTAATCTTCCTTTTTCTCGTTACCTTTCCTCATTTACTCTGCCCTCTTGGCCCCTAATCTTGTTTTCTTTCTTCTCTATCATCCATTCATCCTCGTTTCCTTTTCTTTCCCTCCACACTTAATTTTCAATTCACCTCCTCGTCCTCCAGTCGTTTCCTCCGTCTCGTTTTCCTCTCCTCCAGCTCCCCTCTCATCTCCTCTCTCTGCTTCATCCGTTATTCCTGCAAACAACCAGAAGTTCCCTTATATGTGTCTCTACTTCCACAGTTGTGGAAGGTGCTGAATATCAATGAGCTTCCAGAAGAAGTTGCGATGATTCAGAACGTCAGCCGGCCGAGAGGAACATATTTTCTCCGGCTGCCCCTCGTGGAGCTCCGTGAACGAGGAATACTGCAGATCGGATAATAATAAAATGCACTGCAGCCTTGTCATAAAAAATAATGGTCTGGTTCTTTGCCGTTCTGCTCGTTTTGAATTAATAATTTTTTTATGAGGCTGACACTGATATAACATACGAAGTAAGTAAAACGAAACAGGATTTGTACTCCTCTTCTAAATGAGGCATTCCTGAACACAGCTGTGATGTCTGATTTTTGGTTTAAAGCTAATGCACATTGTCTGGGTATTACCTTTTCTTGGAATATTCACACTACAGTTTGCACTTTTCTATAATTTCTGAGGATAAACATCCCAACATCCGCTTCGAAATGATAATGAACGTTTTATTTTGCATTTCAATTGTCACTGCCTGTAGCCGAAGGGGTCTAGTAAAAGCCCAAACTGACCTTATGAAGAACTCACGAAAGAGAATTGGGGGGGCATTTTATATCATCCAAAGATAGTGGTCGGATTTAACGATTCTCTCAGTTCTTTTCTCCACAGCTTGAGACTCTTAATTGTTAGATGCAGATCATTCCATCTGTGCCGTGGCAACCTCCGTTTCTGTAAATTTAAGCTGATGCCTAAATACTTAAGGATCAGCACGGGGCGACTCCTCTGGCTGCTCAAAGAAGTCTGATTTTAGAAGTCTATGAGAAACTAACTACTTCTCATTTGATTCATTATCTCTGCAGTAAACATTGTAAACATGAGTTTATGGTCTCAAGCTCTAGTTTGAAGTCTTCTTCAATACAGCATGATGTTCATTTCGTAAATGATTGTCCATTTAGAGTCAGACTATAAAACAGGGTTTATTGTAAGGCGGGGCTACTGTCATTGACAGTTCGCTGCATTTACCGGAGACGCATATGCCGTCTATGTCACTCTTCCACATTCCAAATATGGTCATTTCTGTTCATCGGATGCAAAAAAGCCAAGATGGCGACGGCCAAACCGCCAAACTCAAGGCTTCTGTCGTATCTTCTCGTCGACCGAAGAATGTTGAGGAAATTGATGATGAAGAAGAATCTCCGAGTGACACAGTACTTTGTAAGAATATTCAGTTTTATTCTCAAAAGGTACAGGTCACAAACAGTCTGGAGACTTTCAGGAGCCGAATTACAAAAGTCTACCGATAATACTCTCTGCTGCCTGTTATATGCAAGACAGAAAGAGGCGTTCATGTTCCAATCCATAGGCAGATCCCCTCATTTTGGGGATGATCCTCTAGCCCCCCCTCCCAGAGGTCCTAATCTACACAAAGGCCGTTAACCCCAGAAGTTCTTGTGAATCCTCTGAACTCTCGTCTGAGTACCTCTGACCTAAATATTTTATATCTGACAACCTGCAGGAGTGGAAATTATACGACACTTCATAACGGCAGCTCACAAAGCAATGGGTGATATCACCATGAATACATCCATTTCTTATATACAGTCTGACTGCCACCGGCATTGATAAAACCATTGGACCATTGCTACTGTGTCATCTCCAACGCTTTCCACTCGGTTGCATTGGTCCTTTTGAGCGAGTCATACCACGATACGTCCTCTTCCTCAGGTACCGTCAACAACTGAAGTCTATCAAACCAACTCCAAGGTCAAGTCAAGCAAGAGACAACTTAAAGGACTGTTTTTATACCACAGACCGGACAGCTTTGGGTAGCCGTCTTGATTAGTTTAAACACTATAATATCATGACCTCATATATCCATTTTTCTGATAGCATCCCCTTCAAGTCGTTGATAGTCAACAGTAACTGCAAGCCATGGTTTAGCTGGTAAATCAATACGCTATAATTGGAGGGAAGAGGGTGTGTCCGAGCGGGGACCTAGATCAATACAAAAACAGAGTATAAGTTTGAAAGGGTCGTAATGAAGGCCAATTATTGTAGAACCAAGCTGGAAACCAAACATAGGGTTCAAGAGAGTAGGAGTTTTACAAAGATGATTACATTCTTATTACCTACTTATTTCGTAGTATTTAGAAACGAGAACAAAATGTTCACACTGCCCAGACCAGCCGATACTCTCCTCTATCCATCTGCATGGTTGTGTATTGGTCAAATGGAAGGTGGCAACAAATCTTGAGCGGTATTGAAGTGCACCTGCTCCTCATGATTACATGTCATTTAGCATACGCTTTTATCCAAAGCGACTTGCAGTAAGTGCATCAACCAAGAGTACCAACTCAGAACAACAAGAATCCAGAAAGTAACATTTCTTCAAGAAAGTCGAACTCCAAAAGTACTACAAGTAAATGCCATTTAAGTGCCACTGAAGTGCTAATCTGTTTTTAGATCCTCCGATGCAGTCATTCCTTGTTGTTTCAAGGACCAGATGCTTCCATTAAGGCGATGGAGCTTTTGCAGTCATGTTTACCTACCTGAGGAAATTGTCTTATTAACCACCTACCAATAGCCACTTTCTTAGAATAGCTATTTTGTGCTTTTATTTGTTTTACCACATAACAGTCTGCTTTACAGTCTGTTTTTTAGTTTGGTTTTAATATATTTCATTGTGTTTGCTTGTAAAGCACTTTAAGCCGTTATATACAAATAAGCTTTATATTATCGTATATACAGTACTGTATATACAATACGGCATGTCTTAAGGCCTTTACATATCGGGGATGTGATGAATAAACAGCATGAAAATAAGAAAGATTCCCTTGTGAATAGTATATGACATGGGCATGTATTGTGAAAGGTAAGAACGTAGGGAGTGGATCTGGTCTGCACTGGATATCTATGAACTATGGCGCGGTATTTAGTCGTAGGTATACCTACGGACCCTGGATGAAACCAGCCTGCACCACATCAAATCATAATTATCAAAACAGCAAACACAGTTGAAGACAACACAAAAGATCAAAGAAAATCACATAAAACAAACTTAAAACAAACCTGAAATGTGCATGAACCCAGGACATGCTTTGTGTGTTCACTACATTGGGTGTGTGTAAAGGACACACTGGATGGTCCTTCATAGCATGGTTTACAGTCCCGAAGCACAAAGCAGTGTGTGCCCTTGTGTTGAGAACAGTGATATATAGTCCTTTTCCCACATGCAGTCCAGGAACATTTCCAGCATTGGATCATGGGCTGGGACCAATATGTATGACATTAAAAAGAACCTTGACATTGGCCAAGAACAGCTCCTCACCCCATACCCCCTCATCCGGCCTTGCCCCATCTCCTTCTCCTGTAGCACGGGCACGATCTATTCCAGCATGGCCGTGGCCTGCGTGAAAAGGTGACCGCGGCGATGTCCCTGAGTACATGTGTGAATTGTAAAGATTAACATTTGCCCTTTTCAAAAAGAGCTTCCACCAGAATGTTTTAGTTGCCATCACCATCCCAGAATGCTCATCTCAACCATATCGTAGTTTCTATATGCAGATATTGTCGGGGAGTAATTTGGGAGTAGATGTTAAAAATTATTTCATCTGATACTGTGTTTGTTTTATCAGATAGTGAAGTATTATGGTGTATCAAACTGGAGGTCCCGTGCTCGATATAAGATGAGAATCTGAATGCGATGGATACGTTTAACAATATTTAATGGAAAGAAGTCTAAGCAGCAAATTGAAGCTACGATCGTAGGGCCGACCGGAATATTACGCCACAGACTAACAGCAAAGTAGCTGATAGGGAACTGACTTGTAACCTTCCGACCGTCGAGAGAATGAACTCACCCTTTCCACCCGTATTTATTAGTAACGGCAACCACACCTCTTAATCCTAAAAGTTAGTTCCATTGGTCAGTTCAGCATGCTACACTTCTGTTGGCTTACGGCCAGGTCATAAACAGGTAATAAAACGGGTCATAAAATAGCCGGGTCAAACGTCATGATCCCGCGACCAATATTACTTCCGGTCAGCTGTGTGATGAAAGTTCCCTTTCACAATAAAAGTCCCACATGTCACTCTCCTGCCTCAAGCAACATCACGGACTTCAAACGGCTTCCAACTCGTGTGTCAACTTTGAAACAATAAACTAACTTTCATTCTCATGCGGCAGACATATAATCATAAACACGCATACAACTATAAACATTACTTCTGCCATTGACATATACATAGAGTAGACATTACCCCTATGCTTCATAACACAACAACAATATCAATATTCTCCCTAATATTTCCTATGATAATATCTTGCTATATGTATTAATTTAAAGCACAAACGTTTCCTATGTACATGTGCAAAGTCAAAATGACCTATTACAACTTAACAGAAGTTAAATTCACTATTGGGAGCATCCTCATATGCTCCCAACCGCTCACGGCGCTCTGCAGAGCTTTCAGTCTGTCATGAAGACGATACAGGGAAGCTTAAAAACACTGTCCTTTAGCTTTTGTCTCCGTCAGTATATTCTGCTTTGCTGTTGTGTCTTTGTGAGACACTGATGTTATTGAACAGTGTCCATCATGGTTATCTCTCCATGGCTCCTTCTTTCTGTCCTCTAACAGAACGCCGTTATCTGAAACTGTACTTCCATCCTTGCCTCTCGCTCTCTTTATGGAAGCTCTTAATAAGCTCAATACAAATACACTTCACAGCTCAGAGGAGGAAAAGGGAATTAAATATCTCCTCCACTCACACAACCTTGCACACACAAATGAAAATACAGGAGCTTATTCAGCCCAGTTTGTTTTTCAGGTTCTGGTAATCCTCTCAGAAAGATGCTGGAGATCCTCAAAGCCTGTTCTTGACCAGGTCACACACACACACACACACACAGAGAGTAGAAGCCAATGGAAACAGCATTTGCTGCAGCCTAGCGGTTAGAGCTACCATGCAGCCCACACCGTCACCAACAGCATAAGGAAACGTCAAATCTAATGAATTAAAAGCAATTACAGGGAGAAGCAAACTAAAGATGTATCCAGGGTGTCAAAGTGAATCTGCAGTGAAAACAGGTTGAAGAGATAAAGATAGAAGCTACAGCTACTGAGTCAAAGTGAACCTGGCGATCGAGACACAAGACAATGAAAATAAGAAACAACATTGTTCCTGTTGTGATTATTCAGTACATTTACTAAACCTCTAGAAGCGAGCGTAGGATGGATCTGAAACATGTGCATGAAAGTCTATCGGGCAGAGCCGGCTAGTTAGTCAGTTATGGCAGAATTAAAATGTGCGTTCGAGGGCCGTGCCTTAGCAAAGGGTCGATAGCGTGTGAAAGAATAAAAACACGCTGGCCGCTGCTACGTGTATAAAAGGCGAGGAAAGGATGAGCTGTTGAGCAACACCGATTGAAATAGTGTGTGAGCCAAAACATTCCACCAGCATCCAGCATCCCACCAGTCCGCTGATGGACTTTGTGTTTCATCAACACTCCAGTTTTCGAGACGGTTTAGACTGAAGCCACAGATTGTTACAGGTTATCAGGGGTTGTCAGCGGTGAGGCTCAGGTGCAGAGAAACAGGCTGGACTCCAGGTTTGAGTGA
Organism: Pseudoliparis swirei; assembly: GCF_029220125.1. NCBI lineage: Eukaryota > Metazoa > Chordata > Actinopteri > Perciformes > Liparidae > Pseudoliparis > Pseudoliparis swirei. Next base: position 22,954,258 of record NC_079407.1, read on the forward strand.
AACGAAAAAGGACATAGACACACTGGTCATAGGAGAATTGGCACAAGAGAAATAATACAGACAGGACCAAGGAGACTAAAGGAGACAACAATCCAACAGGAGACAAGTCAGGCACAGTATATAAGGGGGAACAACAGGTGTGCGGCATGAGACACTAATGAGACCAGAGTGGCTGAGGGCAGGTGAAGGGAATTAAGCAATCAAGGAGACAGGAGTCACGGAACAGGGCGTTACACAGATGTTCGTTTCAAAAATGCTCCTGACTTCTAATCCATCCATCTGTTCATGACACTCACATACAGACAAACAAAAGCAAAATTAAGTTTAGAGATACAAGCATAAACAACAGAATGACAAAATCAATTTCTCATTACCTGGGAGGCAGCTTAGAAATAACACAACTCTAACCTCCTGATATGGCTGTGTACACTCTGTGGACTTTACTCAAATCCCTGTTCCAACCTCAGCTCACCCTGGGAATTAAGAAATTAATCAACTAAATTACTGAGGTGGTAAATAGAATACAGGCTTAATTCCAATAACATCGAGATTGAGCAAGGTTTCAATAAAGCAGCAGTTTAGCTCTCGTTCAGAGTCCCCTTAAAGAGAGAGGGGAGGAGGTAGAGACTAAACAGTCACACTGATTTTGTGTGTTGTTTTCTTGTGTAGGGAGGTTTGGGGTTGATCACTCATTCGTATCTTTGTCTTTTAGCAGCAAGAAAGTCTAATTCAATCAGAAGAGATGAGGGCTGGTGGAGCTCTGGTGGGAAGGGGTGTGTGTTCTTTCTCTCCCAGAATAAAACTCATCAAAGCTGCTTCAAAAGCAATATATTCATATGAACAATGGATCAAATGACCACATGTAAAAGTAAAAAGGTGTTTGGCATAGTGCCAAATCTAACTATGATGTTCCCATCAGCTCCACTGATCGAATAGCTGAGTGAATATTCTTCACTCTTTGCTCTGTTTATTTCAACTTATTTCCATGATCGTCAGAACGGGACAAATTCAGCATTGGGGATTTCCGCCAAAATCTTTTTATTTCCATAATCAGATCTCTCACCTCGCATATGAGCAAACCTTATGAGGAATATGAAGGTATCCTAGCTGGTTTGGACCACGCATCATCTTCTAAAAAACAAATGGCCATGAAGTAACGTGTCAGGTGAAGACACATTTTACCATAGTCAGGGATGACTTACTGAATACTTACTTACTTCATTTACTTTATGAAAAGGTATAAAAAGTCCTAATAACCAGGTCGTGATGTAACTGTCGATCAATGATCCGTACAGATCTACCCTCGAGGTTCGACGTGCATGTTTTAATGGTGATTGTTATCCACCAATATTCAGTAAAATATACGACTAGGACATTTACATTTACGCTTTTCTAGTCGCCACTCTCTGGTAATACTTTACCAGTCCGTGTTTAACGTGACTGGATGGTGGCAGCATTGCTCACGTTCTGGATCTCTTCAGTAAAAAGCAAGAATTGTGGGAAGGTAAATTATATTGCCATCAGTTATCTCGTCAAATATAGTGTTGGTGAGAAACGTGAATAAATCTAGTTGTTAAAAGGACAACATTATATATATATATATATATATATATTAGGACTTCCTAACAATAGCGCTTGGAGTAATTAAATCATTTAAATTAAATTTAAAAATCAGCATTAAAAATCATCTTTTTTGAAATCAGTAAAAATAGTCTGGACAAGCTTTGTTTTAATCCATAGAAATTACAATATTTTAATTCCTTTTTTAAATTGTGTGTTTTCACATCAATTACTATGACAAAGTAAAAGGATAACATTTAGCATTTTTCATGTTTTTTTACTGACTTCAGAAGGGTTGAAATTAGTCTTGAGGCGGTGGCAAAGAACAGTCTGGATTATTGTAGACCAGCTGTATAATCAATGTGGATCATCAATGATCAGTAATTAGTATCAGCGGTTCCGTGACTCTGACCCATGACCTTCATGATCCGGTGCACCACAACTCCCCAGTGACCTCAACACTGATGAGGGTGTGGAGGGTTGTTCCGTTTCACACACAACCATCGATTTAGCCATTTGGTTGCAGTCAGCAGGGCTCTCTGTGGTCTGGGTTACATATTTCAGTGATTACAGCCTAACATGAAGTTACAACCTGCCTCACACTGAAATGAAGTCATTTAACCAGTCTACATCACCATCCCCAGACCACCAGCCCATCAGGGCCTCTATACCACCCATCCCAACACCTCCCCCTCCCCCCTCCCCAGTGACAACCCTCTCTATCCTGGAGAGAGACGTTAACAGCTAGGCTCTTCAAAAAGCAGAACCCCCGAAGAGCACCCGGCTCGGACTCTGTCTCCCCCACCGCCCTGAAGCATTGTGCTGATCAGCTGTCTCCGGTGTTCACAGACATCTTCAACACCTCCCTGGAGACATGCCGCTTATCAGCCTGCTTCAAGGCCTCCAACATCACCCCCGTCGCCAAAAGAACTAGGATCACGGGACTCAATGACTACAGACCCGTGATCCTAGTCTCAGCCTCTCGGTCCATCAGCACCGGTTCCCCCCCCCCATGGCTGCGTTCTTTCCCCTCTGCTCTTCTTCCTGTACACCAACAGCTGTACCTCTAGTCACCAGTCGGTCAAGCTCCTGAAGTTTGCGGACGACACCGCCCTCATTGGACTCATCTCCAATCCGGTCACTCCCCTGCACACCTTTATACTTAATATTTAACATCAAATTTCACATGTCACTTTAACACACACACTTACAGTACCCTGTCTACAGCACTGTTATGTTTGTGCACTATAATTTATTTCATACCATTTTAAATGTAATGTTTAAATTCTTGCACTATGTTGACTGTTGATTATTGTTGTTTTGTTTGTCTGTCTAATACAGACCAGCCGCCAAGTCAAACTCTTTGTGTGTCTAACACAGTGATTCTCAAATGGGGGTACGTGTACCCCTGGGGGTCCGTGAAGGCCCTCTAGGGGCTACGTGAGATTTGTTTTAGACATATTGAAATTGAGCATCCATTTTAAAAAATGCCTTTGAAAATAGTTATTTAATAAATATTCAATAAAATAGAAGTATAGGTTCATAAACTGAATATATTATATGCAAAATGCTGCGTATTACATATTTCTTTTCAACCCAAAATGCTTCGCACTGGTCAGAGGTACTCAGCGGGAAAAAAAATATTTAAAAGAGGTACATAACTCAAAAAGGTTGAGAACCATTAGTCTCACACACGTAGCAAATACATGTTTCTGATTCTGAAGCTGGATGGAGGGATTAGGTGCCAGGCAGCCTCTTTCAGTTCTCCACACATTGTTCTCAAAAAACGTATTATAACGGCGCCTCTCCGAGGACAACACCTTATAAAATCTTAAATTGTACCAAATTCGAGACTACACAGCAGAAGCACCAATTTCAGAACGGGCATCCGAGAGAACCAATAAAATGCAAGTATAATTCATAATATATGAATGAAGAGTGGGCCTGGACAATACCGGCAGTAACAGGGAAAATGGAAAGGATTCGGAACCCAGAAGGTCGGAAATAATATTGAGGGATGAGTGAGACTCATTTCCTCCTTCCTCCTTCCGCGTTGTTCTGGCTGCACAAATGGACACTCGGGCTTTCATCTTCAGTTTGAGTGGAACGCATATTGGACATATAACGCTGCATCCAGCCCACTCACATGGCAAGTGGGGAAATAGCAACACAATGCTCACTATTGCTTTCGAGTACATGGACATACATAATTTTTTTATTTTTTGTTGCTTAGGAAGAAAACAATGCAGATGGAAAGCCAATGAGGATCCTCTCTTTGTAATGGACATACAATTGGGTGCAGGAACCAGATGATGTCGTTCTATACAAGGAGAAAGACCACTCGTGATGAGCGGGAGGGGATACTTCACGTCAAAGCTTCGCATTGAAGATATCAAACAGCACTTTGTTTGATATCTTCATCGCAATTCAATTCAGTTTCTTTTGTGTAGCCCAATATCACAAATTTCCCTCAGAGGGCTTTATCACTTTGTTTGCCCTACTGTTTGCCAAATGATTGAAATCCATGTAGCTGAGACATGTAGACTCAAGGTTTGACAGGTCAGGCTACCAGCTGATGGACATCATTCGCCTCCCCCGGTCTCTCTGGCTGCACGCCCCGCGGCCTCACTGCGGCCAATGGAAACATAAGGCTGTGGAGAGATGGGCTTATGAAGTCACTGTGAAGCCAACATATGAATACAACTCAGTTTCATGAACGAGAGGATCCTTCAATGACATGCAAGTAGTTTGAATTACATCATCTTTTATGATAAGACCAGCTGCCCTATGACTTTCATAAGGAGGCGTGTTAAGTGTGGTTAACTCTGTGTGTGCCGGCTCCTTTTGCAACCTATTCGGTTACCCCAAAAGATAAATAAGAAAAAGATGTATTTCGAGGGCTTTGCTGTAATTCCCCCATCTGCATGCAGACAGACAAAGAAAGAAAAAAAGCGACAATGAGCCAATTTGAAAAAGAATAGCCAACAATGTGGCTGCGAATTAGGTTTGTAAATGGGATTGAGTGTTAGCGCACGGGGCACAGAGAGAATAGGACATTAGACCGCGGGGAGTTAAAGCGAGTTACTGTACACCACGGGGACTGGGAAGATGGGTCCAGACCACACGGGGAGAGACTGATGAGAAGCTCCTCTTTAACAGGCTCTTGGTTGCGTAGGTTAATGTATGACACGTTGGGGTCTGGTCTGTGATTGCTGCTGTCCTCTGCATGGGATGAGAGCACAGCGCTGCACAGTGGGTCGATTAGCCTTCAGTGAGCAGGCCCAGAGCACGCTTGATCAGCTACTTTCCTCTGGTTGTTACCTTTTTCTCGGTCCCTACAGGGAAGTAAAGGAACATGTCCAGCTAACTGTGGAGCTACTATTCTCTGGTTCTTTACAGGAAGTTCTTCAGTTCAAGTGTCACTGAGGCTGCCTTAATGATTGCTCTTGTATTGACAGATTTATCCAAACACAGCTTGTGTTCCAGAAGCAAAAACTAGGCCGGGTATCAGGCGGCTACTTCCGGTTCTCAAAACCTTCATTCTTTCTTCTGACCAGCAGAGGGCGACTCCTCCGGTTGCTAAAAGAAGTCTGGTTGTATAGAAGTCGATTAGAAAATGCCTCCACTTCTCTCGATGGTCTCAATCTCTCTTGCAAGAGTTCTTCTATACAGCATGATGTTCATTTAGTAAATGATGGTCCATTTAGAGTCAAATTGACCATGAAGCAGGGTATGATTTAGGGCGAAGACAGTTGATTTAGGGCGGGGCTAGTGTGATTGACTGGTTGCTGCAGCTACCAGATGCGTATATATAGCCATCCCCCCTTCAGCTCTGCTCTCTGCTGTTCTCCACATCCATCCACCCCTTCTTCCATTTTTTTGCAGTACATTTCTCTTCATCATTTTAATTTTACTGGTGCGTCTGCTTTTGGGTCCATCTAACTTTCTGCTGAAACGTAACAAAGCTGCAGGATTTTTGGGCCGATTAAACCCAGATTCACTCATCGGAGGAGAAATCTGGAACAATACCTAGTCGGTAGAATATCTAATTATGGCGAGCGGTCTTGAGATATGGTCTTAAACCTTTCGAACAGTTCACATCCCCATAATTCCAAAAAGGATTGATATTGAGGAGAATATGCATGATAAAGAGACAAGCCCTGAAGAATAGATAACCAATGTCTCCCCAGACATTTTCTCATTGAGGCTTTTTTTGCTGCACAGCTGTGATGCTCAATTATTTTTCTAATCCTGTAGTGTGTATGTTTCAAGATTTGAGAAAAGAACATCTGTACGTTATTTGTGTGATGCAACCCAATTTTAAAATTGGTTAGGATTTTGAAACTCGGGTAGTCTGAAGCGGGCTTTACTTAGGTTTAAGGAAAACCTCGTGATTGTCATTTAAAAGAAGTATTTTACATGAAGTGTTGAACATGTCTGACCATCCACCCCTCATTTCTTACTATTGGAACTATACGTGCGTAGCTCTCAGGGTTGCATATATTCACGTGGATGCTTTGAATCCGTGTGACCCCTCTTGACTTTGCATTAACCTCGTTTTTGTTTTGAGGTCGTTATCATTTACTTATTTCTGTGAGATCAAGCTGCTGCTGAAAATACAGTCCTCTCTATGGTCAGCAAGGATTAAGGAACAATTTCCTCTCCCACTGAGTACAAATGGAGCCTTCACCTCCTTACAGCTGAACGGAAACTATTATAGGCTTGTTTGACTGTGAGCCCTCAGACCCCGGGGCCCCTCTGCACAATACACCACCCACCTCAACACACCATGTTTAGACCTTTTTAGCACAGAAATCCCATTTGAGACCAGTGTTGTTTCTTTCTGATGCTGAACCCGTTTTTTAAACCACATGCTCCCCAGCTTTCCTCAGCCACTCGCATGCATATCCACGGGATGTTCAAAAAGCCATTTAAAACCACACGCTTCCTTCTCCTTCTTATGTTTATATCGGCCGTTAAACTGATTTACACATCAAGTGGTCTGAGCGAAGCAATCTAATTGGTCAAATGCTCATTCCAACCATGCTGATAACCCCTCTTAAGCATTCAGAGCGAAGGTTATTGGTTTTTAGGTTTCATCTCGTGCTAAGTAATGAGCTTATTAGCAGTTTATCCTTCTTATTCCTGCTGTTTATTATTCATGTTCATGGGGAAATGCAGTCTACACGTATTGATGGCTGTTGAATAAAAGCAACACAACTGCTTGAGTTCATCTAAAGACGGAGAACAATACAATAAACCCATTTAAAAGAGTTTTAGCCTGCTGTTTCGGTGAAATAAAAAGTATAGTAGCACTTTGCTGTATTTTGATTTTCATTGACAGGATTTCAAGGCCGGGGGGGGGGGGGTACCTCAGTATCGCGACTCTGCTCTTTGCAGATGATGTTTCTCCAACAGACCGTGAGTCTCAGCACACACTGAGCAGAGCCGGAGGCCACGGCTGTCTTCCGGAAAACGATGGATTGCGCCCTCGGGGTACGCGAGCAGGTCAAGTATCTCTTCGTCTGAGGGTAAAGGGTGAGATGGACAGGAGAGGGAGAGATGTCTGGAATACCATGCTAAGCCGACTTCCCCCAGGACCCGGCCCGGATGAGCGGAACATGATGGATGGCCGGATGGTAGCATTTCACTCCGGGGTTTTAGCTTCAGCAGCCGGTTTTAGTTCTCGTCAGTTTTAGTACTTTTGGTTTACTTTTTAGGTTTGACGTACATGCAGTAAGTGTCACGGTGGGATTAGGGTGGACCCAAATGCACGACTCAGGAGACAGATAATGCAAATAAAGATCCTTTACTGAGAGCGTCGTCATGAACGGAACAGAAAGAATAATCAAACTGTGGAACGCTCGAGGGATTGGTCGGAAAAACACAAGAAAATCTGTCAGAGGACAAGAGCAAGTGAGGGAACCTAAGACAGGGACTAATTAGGGAATGGGCAACAGGTGAGATGGGCATGAAGACCAGGTGAAGGTAATGAGGGACTAACGAGGGAGTGATCAGAGGCAGGTGAAGGGAGTTGCTGTTTGCTGTTTGAAGCCGAATATCCAATAGGCAATGTGCTGCAGCATCGTGTATTGGCATTTTATGTATTTTGTCTGTGAAATAAACTGTCCGTCTGTCTTGGTCATGATACTTGAGGGATTCTTGTGCAACCTCCCGCCCCTCACGCCTCCCTTGTGGCACCCGGTACAAGAAAGGGTTGACGAACTAAGCGCCAACATCACATCAAAGAGCAATCTGGAGTCTCCCCGCAGCTGCAGTGTGAGGAGACCCTTGACGGTTATAAAAGGCCCCTTTTACTTATTAAAGTTGGGAAGGACACTGTTACATCAGAGCAATGAAGAAAGTCTTTCAAGGGTTTCTCGCTGTGAATAATTGAAGTGAAGCTGGGTTCATAAGTCAGAATTTAGCAGCTTGTGTGGGATCGGTGGCCTGATGTTTCCCTTTTTGCGTCTAAAATCAGTCTGGGAAGGACTTCCTGTGAAATGCTACCGGTCTTTACAAGAACTCTGTGTGATGCATTAGGCTCCGCCCCCGGCTGGTCAACGAGCTAATGGGGAAACCGGGCCGTTTATCAATTCCAAGTATGCTGAGTATAGACTTGTGTACCTTTGGAGTTTGGACTTTAGTCTTGGGAGTCCAGACTCCAAGGGACAGGAGGACGGAGGACGGTCTTTCTGCAATTGGAACAGCAGCTGACTTGATGACGTCACCACCTCAGCTGAGTTTAATTATTCTCTGTAAAGTACTTTTACCAAAAAAGATGACAACACTTCTTTTTTCGTTATTCTTTCACTATAATTATTTTATTTTGAATTGTGTGTGTGGGTATATATATATATATATGTGTGTGTGTGTATATATTTATATATATATATATTAATTTTTGATATATGTGTGTATATATACACATATATATATATATATACATACACACAGCTATATATACACATATTTATATACGCATATATATTATATATATATAATATATAGATAATTATATATAATATATATATATGTAATTATATATATAATGTATATCTATATATATATATTAATTTATCTATATATATATATATGTGTGTGTATATATATACACACACATATATATGTAATTAGAAATATATATATAATAATATATATATAATAATTATATATATATATATATATAGTGGCAAACCAGGGGGAACAGCTGAGCACTGGGGGCGGATCCCTAAACTCAGGTTGGGGGAGGGGATCAAGGGAGAGTACTTTCCAGTGCAGGTGCTGCAGCCAATGGGCACATGGGAGTGGTCACACCTGCAGCCCATCAGGTGATTAGAGGGACCATATACTATCTGAAATCCTTTGTTGACTTTGTGCACCCGTCCCCCCTTTTCCCTACCCGTTTTATTAAAAGACACGTTTTGTTACTTTACGACTCTGAATCTCCTGATCTTACTCTGAATCTTCCCTCCAATCCCCTGGGTTGCCACAATATATCAAAATCAAATAATCATGCACATATAGTTGTATATATACTGTGTAAAAATGACTCTTCGGGGTCTCTGTCCGCCTCTTTTCAAATCCGCTTTTTCAGGATATAAAATACCAGCATGTTTGAAATAATGTGTCACGTGAAAGGAGTAATCTGAGGCCCACGGCACACGTGCGATATATCAAACACACTGTTGAGAAATAAAGTAACAAACGGCAAGGCAAACGCTGTAAAACATTTTCTCCTTAAAATAACCCTCAAATAAAAAGACAAGAACATTTGATAAGGAGAGAGATTTCCTAAATCACTACAATTACTTTGACGAGTCAGGCAGTGTGTGTGTGTGTGTGTGGGTGGGTGTATGTGTGTGTGTGTGCGTTTCTGGGGTGTCTTTAGGTCTTCTTGTTCCTGTAATAAAGTGTATGAAATTCTAAATAACTCTCTCTCTCCATCCACACATCTCCCCCTGGCAGCTGTTTGATGTCATGACCCAACATACAATTATCTGTAAGGATGGAGATGTCATACTCATGCACGCACACGCACACACGCACACACCAGGTGTGGGTGAATAATTGGGGACGGGAGAAAAATACTGCAGAGATTTTAAATGACATGGAGGCCGAGGGACAGGGAGAGAGGTAGGTTGCGAGAAAGGGATGCGCGGGAGGGGGGAGGACGGGGAGGATCTGCGTGACATCACAGCTCTAAGTGATCCAATAGGAACACTCTTACTACTTGGACGGATCTGACGAGCGCGCTTATTTCCAGGCAGTTTGTTGCTCATATAGCAGACAGCTTTTACGCCGTGTGCCATGTCCGCGTATTGCCATAGCAACCTACAGTCCTTCAATCATCTGCAATATAAACAAACAAAAATGTTGCCTCATTTATTTGCATCTCATTGAAGGCACCATATATAACGCAAGTTACGTATGTAACTATGGTTCTATGAATCCTGGATGCTTAGCACTGGATTTCTTCCGTCTCGAGCAAACGCAGGTCGAGTCTTAATGACAACAAAGTCACATGTGACCTCGGATGACCCGCCCACTGGGTATAAGTTCCGGTGTCATCCCGAGATCAGTCCTACGGAGTCTTCTCGCAAACTCACGAGATTCCGAGTGACCAAGAACTCTGGCGGTCATCCAGGATTCATAGAACCATAGTTACATACGTAACTTGCGTTCTATTTCATCCTTCCTGACCGCCAGAGGCGGTGCTTAGCACTGGATGACTTGTACCAACAGAGTCACGAGGAAACCCAGGGAGCCTACCGTGTATGGATCAGGCAGAGGACTCTGGACGAAGAACCACCCCCAGTGGGTGAGGGGTGGCAACGTCCACCCTGTAGAACCTGGTGAATGTGCTTGGTGACGCCCAGGAGGCTGCGGCACATATATTCTCCACTGGGACCCCTCTCAGGGTTGCCCATGATGTGGAAACACTCCTGGTAGAATGGCCCCTTGTGCCGCATGGCAGGGCACGGCCCCTTGCTCTGTATGCACAGGCAATGGCCTCCACAATCCAGTGGGATAGGCGCTGTTTTGAAAGGGCCAAACCCCTCCTAGGCCCGCCATAGCAGATGAAGAGCTGCTCCGATTGTCGTATGCCTGTGGTAGCTTCGACATAGGCTCTGAGGGCCCGTACTGGGCACAGGAGCTTTGACCGCTCCTCTCCCGATGGGGGGTCGAACTGTGCCAGCCGGAGAGGCTGGTTGACATATGAGCGTGTCAGCACCTTAGGGAGAAACGCTGCGTTGGGCCATAGTGTAACACCTGAGCCATCCGAGTTCCACCTGAGACAGGATTCACTCACCGATAGGGCGTGCAGCTCGCCTACTCTCTTTGCTGAAGTGATGGCAAGGAGAAAAACGGTCTTTGCCGACAGCCATCTTAGCTCTGACCCTGACATGGGTTCGAAAGGAGGCGAGCATAGTGTGTCCAGTACCATGGGCAGGTCCCATGGGGGAGCCCTGGGGGCGCTCGGAGGACGCAGTCGCCGAGCTCCCCTTAAGAAGAGGGAGACCAACCTATGGCTCCCTACCGTGCCCTTGTTAGTCCCGGCGTGCTGTGCTGAGATAGCAGCTACGTACACCCTCAGGGTAGAGGGAGACCGGCAGTGGCGGCTGGTGACATTTTTTGGGGGGGGGGGCGCAGTTGGGCGGCGCGGTTTAAATAGCACTCCACAATGAGAAGAAAAGAGGTTTTGAGTAGAATATTGTAACAAAGCTTTATTTCAAGAACACAGTGCTCAACACTGTCCACAACAACGAAACAAACGAAACATTGGATTCAGAAAGAGATGCATCACATTGTACATTGTCCCCACTACTTGTAAAGAAATTTAGCCCGCCTCTCTTTCAAGTTGGCAAACAAAACAAAAATATGCCCGTGCCAAACCATATACACTGCTTTTAAAGTCCAACAGCATTGCTATCATTGCCAAATGTATTGTAATATCTACAAAGTAACAACATATGTTTAGTTTGCCAGCATTAAAAGCAGTTTTCCCTCAAGTTATTTCACCTAGGTCCTAAAATGGCCTTGTGTAATTAGATACAGTATATTATCATAAATAAAATGTGTGTACGTGCTGATCTGGAGTCAGTTTGGTAGGATTTGGGTATGAATAAATTATTTCATTTAAAATATGGATTTTTATTTAAAGATATTCATGTAATTTGCATGCAAAATAGGTCTACCCGAACCAAGGACAAAAAATTCAACCCACGCAACACTTCAAAAGTGGCCCGATTCCGCAGGAAAACCGCGGACCTGGCAACACTGCTCTATGGGCTGAGGGAACATACGGGTCTCTGATCTGCCGAATAATCCAATCACGGCGCACATTTTTGCGCACCAAGATTCCAGTTTCATCCGCCAATGTGAAGCCGGTCATTGCCAAAACGACTGAAATGTTGTATCGATGCGACACACACGTTAGACCAGCGCCTCGAAAGGGGAGGGGCTTCTCTCCGTGATAATGGCGATATATTATATTTTTTCACATTAACTTAAGTGGTTGTTGACAGGGGCTTACGGTCTCCCACACACATTTAGCTCGTCAACACGGTATATTTACTATTTAAATGATTTGGCATATAATGTTTTTTGACAGGATTTTTTTTTTTTCATCTCCAAATTTTAAGAGGGGCGGCGCACTAGCGCCCCCTATGGACGAACCGCCACTGGAGACCGGCCCCTATCCAGGAGGGACTGTAGAAACTCTAATATAACCGGCACGGGGCACTGCACCGGGTCGGTGTTGCGGCCCACGCACCAGTCAGAGAACAGCCTCCATCTACACTCGTACTGTAGACGGGTAGATGGTGCTCTGGCATTCCGAATAGTCCCCTTGACTGGGTCTGTGCAGCTGCTCAGCAGCTGGTCGGACCCTGCAGTGGCCAGGCCCATAGCTGCAGGCGGCTGGGGTTGGGGTGCCAGATCTGGCCTCCTAGCTGCGAAAGGAGATCCCTCCTGTCCGGGAGGCGCCATGGCGTCCCGGAGCAGAGTCTGTGCAGTAGGGGGAACCAAGTCCTGGCTGGCCATCGTGGGGCCACCAGTAGGAGACTGTGGCCCTGTTGAAGTACCCTGAGAAGTGTTGGCAAGATCAGGGGAATTGGGGGGAAAGCATAAAGAAGGCCCCCCGGCCATGTGTGCGCCAGGGCATCTTGCCCCAGAGGGCTGGTCCTCTCCCTCAGGGAGAACCAGTGGGAGCAGTGGGTTGACGTCTCTGAGGCAAAGAGATCTACCCTCGCCCTGTCGAAGAGACCCCAGATGCTCTGCACCACTTCTGGGTGGAGCCGCCACTCCCTGGTGGGGTCTGTGGCGGAGAGGGAATCTGCAACCTGGTTCTGTTTCCCTGGAATATACATCGCCCGAAGGCTGGTCAGGCGAGGGGCTGCCCATGTCAGAAGGGCGCAAGCCGCGTGTAGCAGCTTTGCCGACCTGGTGCCACCCAGATGGTTTATGTGGAAAACGGTCAGGGTGTTGTCCGACCGAACGAGTACGTGTTTCCCAGCCAGGAATGGCAGGAACTGCTTGAGTGCTAGGTGCACAGCCCGCAGCTCCAGGACATTGATATGCTCGGTGTGGTCCTGAGCGGACCACTGCCCCTGAGCAGTCCTGTTCTGCCACACTGCGCCCCACCCTGAGAGGGAGGCGTCTGTTGTGACGACCTCCCGCCGGGACGGGACCATACCCATGGGGACACCCCGACAGGTACGCCCTCTCCCTCCATGGTGATAGGGCTCGAAGGCACTGCTGTGATACCTCTACTCTCCTGTGCCTGTGGCATGTGACCTCCAAATGGAGGCTGTTCAGCCATCTCTGCAGAGGGCGCAGTGATAGCAAGCCCAAGGGAATGACAGCTGAGGCGGCTGTCAATTTGCCCACCAGGCGAAGGAAGAGAATGTAGGGCAACCGCCTGCCCCCTCGGAAGAGGGGCAGGTTGCGGAGGATGTCGTCGACACGCCGGCGTGACGGACGGGCTCTCATAGCGGCTGAGTCCAGAGCTATACCGATGAAGGTTATGCTCTGGGACGGGCGCAGAGAGCATTTCTGCATGTTCACCCTGAGGCCCAATAGGGCCACATGGGAGAGAAAGCGGGTGGTGTCTTGTGCAGCCTGAGGCTGGGATGGTGCACAGATCAGCCAATCGTCCAAATACGGCATTAACTTCATGCCCTGCAACTGTAGGGGGGAAAGGGCAGCCGCAACACATCTTGTGAACACACGTGGGGAAAGGGAGAGTCCGAATGGAAGCACCCTGAACTGAAAACAACGGCCTTGAAAGGCGAAACGAAGGAACTGTCTGTGACGAGGCACAATGGGGACATGAAAATAGGCATCCTTCAAGTCGACCGACGTGAACCAGTCCCCTCTGGAGATGGTACGAAGGACGTCTGCCGTGCTGAGCATGTGGAATGGCAAGACCTTCAGGAACTTGTTGAGTCCCCTCAGATCTAGGATTGGGCGGACTCCGCCCTCTTTCTTCCTTACGAGGAAGTAGGTTGAATAAAACCCCCTGGGCTGTAACAGGGGGTCCACCGCCTCGATTGCGCCTTTGGCCAGGAGTTTGGCAAGTTCCTGGCTCAAGGCTAAGGCTTTTGCCGGGTCGGCGATGGTAGTTACCCTGACCCGGCCGGAGGTTGGGGGCCGACGTCGGAATTGGAGCTTGTAGCCCTGAGTTAGGGTGGACACCACCCATGGGTCTGGGGCATGAGATGCCCAGTAGCGGATCTGCTGCTGGGAGAAAAAACCAACGGCCGGCCTGGAGACTTCATCTCCTGCCCCCCCTGCCTCTAGTGGCTGTGGGGGGGCGGCTGTTAATCCCCGGGTTTGGAAACCGTCCGGGGAGTCTGCCGGAAACCTCACGTTGTGAGTGGGTTGGCCTCCCAGCGGAGTGTTGAGGCCTGCGCTGACTATTAAGGCGAGCGCGGGGCTGCAAATGGTCTCTGGGGGCCGGCGTGGGGTCCCTGGACGCCCGTCGGGGTGGGGGCATGGCACGGCGAAGATCAGCGAACTGCTGCCTGGTCTGACTGGCTTGCACAGTTCGCTGAAGCGCCTGTAGCGCGGCCGAGCCGAACATCTCCCCGGGTGCGACTGGGACAGCGCGGAGGGTCCTTCTACAGGTCTCCGACAGGTGTGACTGTGACAGCCAAACCTGGCGGCGGGTCTGTACCAGGATGGACATCAGGCGCCCGAGCTCCCTTGACATGAGGCCAAACGCCTGCAGTGACGCATCACTGAGGCTGATAGAGGAGGCGTCGGGAGTATCCTGCTGTAGAGACGCCGAGAGGGCAAGCATGAGATGGGAGAGGGAGTTACCGATACGGCCCATGCGGGCTGCCGTGTTGTAGGCCTGGGAAAGCAGTTCGTCCGTGGCCCGACACTGGGGCCGAGGGCACCTGGCCTCCGGTCTTAGAGTCTCCTCCGGGGAAACTATGAGGGACGCAATAGTTGGCTCAATGGCTGGCATGCGCTCAAGACCATACTTGGCCGCATCCTGCATGGACGCCAGGGTTCGTCCCTCGGTCGAAGGCCGGGAATGAGCACGGGTGTCTCTCCAGCATGCGTGCAACTCCCTCAGGTAATCTTCGGAGGGAGGGACAGAGAGGGTGGCGGCGACGGAAGTGCGCCTGAAGAACGCACTAACCTGTGGGGTTTTGGGCTGCTGTATATCGAGCTGAAGGCGTGCCAGAGCCATGCACATGACAGACCCGATGGAGCTCTCCTCTCCACCCTCTGACTGACTCTGGACTGAGAGGTGGGAACCCGACCTGGAAGCCTGGGTGCCTCGCCCGTCACTGTACTCTGTGAAGAGGTTGGCGGATGCCGTCACCGAGATAACGTCCTCCTCTGAGAACTGCTCGGCCGCGGGTGGATCTGATGTTTCAGTTTCCACCACACTCGGGTGGAGGGCCCGGAGAAGGGACTTCATCTGCGCCAGCTCCGCAGCCATCAGCTCTACGCTAGAAGCTAGCGTGGCGGTCTTAGCCCTCTTGGGGGAAGCGCCCGCAGAGACCGAAAGCCGGCGCTTGTAATGGCTCGGTTGGGATGGGCCTGGCTGGCTTGACGGAGAGAGGTCAAGCCTGCCGCTCAGGTGTTCCAAGTCTGCCAGTCTTGCGGCCCTTACCGCGTATGGCATAATGCCGCAGTTCATGCACGCATTTTCTGAGAGGCCCTCCCTCAGGTGCTCGAGGCCAAGGCAAGAGGGGCAAAGGTCATGGCCATCCTCGAGCTGGAGAGGGGCCATGCAGGTCCTACAGTCAGCAGGGCTAAATTTAGCCATGGCTCTGGAGGGACCCTGTCTTCCGCTACTGTGGCCCGGGCCACGCTGAACGGGTCGAAGACAGTCCGTCTAGTTAGGGTAGAGCGCGGACGCTGGCCTCACCAGCACGGTCGCTGTAGCGGCTGGGGGTCGCAGCAGTAGCACTCCGCTACTGTGGCCCAGGTCCTGTAGGACAGGACGGAGACAGCCCGTCTAGCGAGGGTAGAGCGCGGACGCTGACCTCGCTAGTACGGTAGCTGTAGCAGCTAGGGTCGCAGCAGTAGCACTCCGCTACTGTGGCCCAGGTCCTGTGGAGCAGGACGGAGACAGTCCGTCTAGTGAAGTGAGGGTGTCCCAAAAACACCGCTGTCCTCACTAGCACGGTAGCTGTGGCTGCTGGGGGTCGCAACAGTAGCACTCTGCTACTGTGACCCGGGTCCTGTAGGACCGGAGGCAGCTGTTGGATTTAGCGTGGCTTCCGTTAGCCCGAGTTGCCTACTTAGGCACTCTGCTAACTCTGCCCGGCGGCGATGCCACCGGCGTCAGCGCGCACGCTATCCAAGTCGCTACAGAGAGCTGGTCACGCCCGCGTCGCAGCCTGCGACGCCGAGCGGAGACACTCCCGTTAGCACACGGTTTAGCAACGGCGAGTGATAATAATTGGAACGCTCTCACCCGATTGACGCTTCGCGATGGAGGTCCTGGTGAGAAACGAAGGTAGACCTGCTGCGTTCTCCGGCCTGACTCGATAGTCAGCCGTAGGAAAACGCGCCGTCTTCCCCCCCCGGGGGGAAGCTTGTCGCAGCCTCTGGAGGGCGAGGGATCGCAACTCCGACCAGTTGGTCGCGAGGCTTCACGCGACGAGCTTTAGACAAACCTCTGTATAACTTCAGTTTTTAGCTGATGCTATTTTCGAGATTCCGTTAGCCTGCGTTTGCGAGAAGATGAAAAAGGACTGATCTCGGGATGACACCGGAACTTATACCCAGTGGGCGGGTCATCCGAGGTCACATGTGACTTTGTTGTCATTAAGACTCGACCTGCGTATGCTCGAGATGGAAGAAATCCAGTGCTAAGCACCGCCTCTGGCGGTCAGGAAGGATGAAATAGAACCCATAACAAGTTACAGAAAACAACCAGTCAACAACAAACCGAAATTCTCAACATCTGAACAGTATTATACAATTCAGCACGACACGCTACTAGTCCTGGCTGTGGAGACACGGGTATACAGCTGTTTATTTATAAAGCATGTGGAGTTCTTTGTTTGTTTTTTACTTGTGATTTTGTACGTATTTCATTATATTTTAATGTTTTGTACTATCTGGACCTTGAGCCTGTAATAAAAGTGTGTTTGATTGAGTACTTCATGTGTACGCATGCATCTAAAATGCTTAAATTACGTGTTCCGTTCCTCTGTCATCTGATTCTGTGCTTCTGGAATGTGGTCGTGAGGTTTCTTCAGCTCAAAGTGACCCTGGTAAAAATGTACAAAATTATTGTTTCGACTGTTAAAAAAACGCTTTTATTGAAGATTTCAGTCACAAATGAATCATGTTTCTATTAGAGTTGCATCGTGGAGAATTAGCAGCACCTCATTTAGATTTAGAATATCAGACGTCAGGGTTCAGACACCTTGAAGCCGGTTCTATCTCCAGAAATGATTAAAAAGACAAAAGTTTACGATTTAAAGAAAACTGTCATGAATCCTCTCTCTCATTTTTCCACCTTTCCTTCTCCTCCTTTCTGTGCCCTCCCTCACCTCTTTCACATCAGCCGCCCACCTCTTTGACCTCACTTCTCCTTCCCTTCTTTTAATTTCTCTCCTCGCTCCTCTCCCTCATCATCTTACATCACCCTCTCTCTCCTCCCGTCGACTCTTCTGCCTCCATTTCCTCGCCCTTCCTTCTTTTTTCATCATCCTCCTGTACAGCTCTCATCTCATCTCATCATGCACTTCAGGAGATGACGGAGGTCTGCTTTTGCAATACTGAATTCTACTTTTGTTTTTCGATCATCTGTAAAACGGAATCCTTGGGCTTTTCGTGGTGAAATAAAAGGACCTCTAAATATTCAGCTCTCGTCCTCCCTGATTCATATTTTTTAGCAATTCTAAAATGAGGTTGTAAAACATGGACCATCGTGAAAACAATCCGGTTGCGGATGTCGTCTCTGAACTCCAACTCCAGTCTCAAGTTGCTAATCGAAGGCTTAACAACGGCCGGTGCGCGGAAGAAGAAGTCTAGTCCTGGATATCCGCTGGCGACACCGGAACCCCCGAAGCACAATCGGACTGACTGTCGATGGGTTCTGATGTTGTTTGGAAGGTGTGGCAGCTGTCTCCAATTTGGCGTCGGCTGCTGACTGATTGCCAATCGGCCAGCTGCTCTGGCCGATTGGCAATCAGTCAGCAGCCGATGCCGCCCTCATAAAAGCTCTCAGTAGAGAGTGGAGGGGAGGAAGAAAGTGAGCAGAGGCGCCGTCGTTGTGCGGTCTGTTGTGCTGGAGAGTGAATTCAATAAAGTATGTTGTCGAACAGAACCTCGTTGGTTGTGGCTGATCTTTGCTGCGTATGGGGGAAACCCACGGGTGACGGCCAGAGAACCGTGACAGAAGGTAACCAGCCGGATGGGCAGAGTTTGTCAATAAAGAAGTAATTTAACTTACTGTGCTTTACAACTTCCCATCCTGGGACAGGAATCCATCCTCAATGGTTCCCTCTGATGTGATTTCCTTTTTTACCCCGTTGAAGGTTTTTTGGGTTTTTTTTTTCCTTTTTCCAATGTGAAGCTCTATGGACAGAAGATGTCGTATGTTTTACATATTTTGAAGCATTCTGAGGAAAATGTGCGTTTTGGGGTTTTTCAAATAAATTGAACTGACTTTATGGAGGAAAAAAAAGAATTAGATGTTACCATGTCCCTCTAATTAAGTATAAGTCTATTTTGAGTTATTCAAACATGCAAAATCTATTCAACTGGTAACAAAACCAACGTAGCTATTTTCCAGCTGTTGGAAAACATCTTTCTTCAAGAATGCAGAGGATATCAATTTGGGAATGTTCTTTTCAATTAAAGACACCAAGATGTGTTGTCTTGCTTTCTTCATCCAATAAATACCAATGAGATGCTGTCAGTTACTTTCTTTCATAGGTCAATGCTTTATTGAGGATAGTATGAATAGGTAATTAAAGAAAGTGACGTGAGGAGCTGCAGTCGTCTAGGTGCGTGTGTGACGTGACGCGACGCGCCGAGGCGACTCTTCCTCCTTCACAACAACGGCGGCTCCTGAAGAGGTGAGTGTGGATGTTTGCGCGGATGCTGTTATATCGGAACAATTCCATGATTGAAAGACACATTGACCGGTGTACGGCGGAGGAAGGCCTTTCTCGACATGGCTTCAAAAAGAGTTTGATTGACAGACTATTCTTTTTGTGGGGTGGCTTGTCTGTGTGATGAAGACCAAGACCTGAGCGGACCCAAGAGCAGATACACTCGCCTTCAGTTTGGTTTGGAAAGTAAAAGAATACGACGTCCACTGGTCATCTCATCGGCCCTCCCTGCTTCATGGGTGTGGCTGCTTTCGGTGTCACGTCAGCCGCCCTCACCAGAGTGGAACACAAATACTCTTCATGACGTAGTCACACTCGGGAGGAGTGAAGATGATGCAAGCGGCACGGAGACATGGAGGTGGTGTTCGAGAACATACGGCATGAATGTCTCAAAAGCCTATAGGATGCATTTCCACTCGGCTTCTAACAGATAACTAAGTGTCTGAGGATGGAGGTATACACGAGGACTGGTAATCATTTGTAGTTCGACTTTTAGAGAGACAGATATTACAGAGCAGCTGTCAGCTGTTCACTAATCAGTGGGATTTCCTGTTTATTCTGAACATTATTTTTTTAATGTTTGACAAAAAAGATAGATTAGAAAGAGATTTTGTCAAATGGAGTATTTTAGTCAGTGGTCCCCAAACTACGGCCCGCGGGCCGGATCCGGCCCGCCTCCCCATTTGGACCGGCCCCCTGAAAAATACCAGAGACGCGTTCCGATTTATTATTTTTTTCACCTGGCCCGCTGCCGTTGAGATTGCAGTGAGATGCGGAGAAAATGTGGAGTGTTGCTCTTCGCAATAGAACATCTTTGATGGGACGTGTCGCGTCTCAGCCAATCAGCGTTCAGATGTCCACAGCGTTTGGGAAGTTAGGTTAGCTTGGATGTTAGCCCACTACATCTGCTGCCGTCACCCTGCACGGTGTAGCGATACTAACAAAGTACCCGTACGTTAAAAACGATGTGATTTAGCATATTTTTAGAATCGATACTTCATTAAAAGAGCGATCAGAGCGCACGCGCTGCTTCGCTCCGTTAAATGCTGTCTGCACGCGCAGCGCTCACAGCGAGTGGCGCGCGCATCCAGGATTTTTCCTGGGTCAAAATGAGTCTTCGGTGCTCTCAAAAAAAAATGTTGCGCGCTCAGCGCGCACCGTCTGCCCGTGCAACTCGGGCTGTTGAGTGAGTGATCAGCAGCTGGCCTCTCGGTCCATTCGCGCACCTCAGTTGCAGGGCTCTCAAGTTTTGAAGACAGGCAAGCGTGAGATTTCCATCAGCACCCGATACAGCTGACCGTTGCGCGCGCCGGCATCGAGCCGAAAAGAGTTGTTGACGGGGGTGCTTGTGACTATTTTTTTGCTCCATCCCAATGCGCGCAGACCGGCGTCGGAGCTCTGCAGCGGAACAATCGATCGGCGTATTGAGCACCCCTGCATTCAAGCATTAAATAGCCGAGAGGTTTTTTCAGCGTGAGGAATTCGATGTGTGGCGGGAGTGCGTGAGATAAGACCGAAATGCGTGAGTCTCACGCTCAATGCGTGAGACTTGAGAGCCCTGCAGTTGCGTATTGATCAGACAAGAAGACACGCTTATGAACTCCAGTGTTATCCCTACTATTATAACAGGGTGAAATCTCCACCCGCCACAATGTAATCCCCCCCCCCCCCCATATTTTTAGTATCGATACTACATTAAAAGAGCGTGAGTGATGCGCGCGCACCACTCAGCCGTGATGCGCGCGCACAGGTGAGCACACTCTCACTTCTCACTAGCACCCGCCCTGGCTGGCCCTCCATCAGACAAGGCAAACGTTATGTGGCCCTCACAGGAAAAAGTTTGGGGACCCCTGGTTTTAGTGCTCGGGTCTTATTGAGAACTTTTACCGGCCTACTTCATTTTAGTTCCAGTTTGACAACAACTGCTTGGAGATCACTGTCCTGTTGAGACTCCGCCCACTGTTGAGACTCCGCCCACTCCTCCTCCCCACCGCCATCTGCCTGATGGATCGTGGAGGTCTCCATCGTGGAATATGCCTACTATGAACTATTCATACACTCTGTCATATTCATTGAATGTATTTTAACTCTAAATCTGTCCTTCTGTACACATTACATCTATTGCATCTGTCCATCCTAGGAGAGGGATCCTCCTCTGTTGCTCTCCTCCAGGTTTCTTCCCTTTTTTTCCCCCTGAAGGGTTATTTGGGAGTTTTTCCTGGTCCGATGTGAGGTTTTGGGGCAGGGATGTCTATGTGTACAGATTGTAAAGCACTCCGAGACAAATTTGTAATTTGTGAAATTGGGCTATACAAATAAACTGAATTGAATTGAATTGTTGAACCGCCTCCCACTCCACAAGTCTGCTGAAAGGATGTCGCAGTTCTTTTATTTTTAATCTACACATCAACTTTTAAACTATCAGAACTGTGAGATTCAAAGTGAGTCTACTATACTATATACTAGTATTTTATATATATATATATATAGGGTTCATCGGACCTGGCTGGGCCTGATGTCATGGCCCTGCTGATGCTCCGCCCACTCCTCCTCTCTACCTCCATCTGCCTGATGGATCATGGAGGTCTGGATCATGGTCCATGCCGACTACCAACTATTCATACACTCTGTCATAGTCATTGAATGTGTTATAACTCTAATGTTTCCTTCTGGTCACATGACATATATTCTTCTGTCCATCCTGGAGAGGGATCCTCCTCTGTTGCTCTTCTGAAAGTTTCTTCCCTTTTTTCCCCGTGAAAGGTTTTTTTTCTGTTTTTTGCGGGGGGTTTTCCTAATCCGATGTGAGGTCAAAGGTCAGGGATGTCGTATGTGTATAAATGAGACAAATTTGTGATATTGGTCTATACAAAATAAACTGAATTGAATTGCGTGATGATAAAAGTACACAAAGCCACAAATCTGTGCACTGTTATTATTATAATTTGTTCACCTGACTGATGGCTGCTGGAACAAAGCTGTTTGTATTCCGCGTTGTTCTCCACTGTGGTACCTCCAACTGGAAGGAAGAAGCTGGAACTCCCTGTGTAAAGGGAGGGAGTCGTCTTTTAAGGTGGAGCCGGTTATCCGTTACTGTGTGGTGTTCAAGGACTCTGGGCTCAGCTGGGACTCGCCACTCAAAGACAACAAAGAAAAAGATAAAATTGATTAAATAAAAGCACGATAAAATAAGGTCATCACGCTTTTGTCACTGAGGAAATAGGAAATAGGACCGTTTCCTCAAACTAAATAAAACGCTCGTCCCTGTTTTTCCAAACGGCTTGACGGTTTGCATCCAAATTCAATTTTGGGTCGATAATTGTCCCAAGATATTTGAAGGTTTTCACATATTCCACTGTCTGGATACAACATCATGTGTGTGGGCATGTTTTTTAAAATCAATTATGTGTAAATCCGGCATATGAGAGGTTGATTTTGATTGTTTGTTTGAGATCCACACAGAGCTGCTTGACCAATGTTTTTGCTCTTCAGCAACTGCGTTCCACAACCCGTTTGACATCACTCTGTGTTTTTAATGCGGGTTGTGACTCTGCTCAGGCCGACAGACAAATGGCTCGCTGTCATTCTTCTGTCCACTCTCCACATTTGGAGTCCCTGTAATCGGCTGTCGGTCGTCAAACTCTCGGCCCTCTCGGTGCCTTGTCGGGACATTGAAAGTCGCTCCGTGTTACAGATAATCAAAACGTGTCGAATAAATGAGGTGAATGACAGCGACGCCTGCCACGTAACCGGACGCATTAAGAAGCTCTTTAGACATAATTGGGTTTCTGGGCTTCGGCTGAATGGGCCTCTCAAAAATCAAAAATCAAAAGGCTTCTTCCTCATAAATCACTGTAATCACAATCTATATGTCTCTCTGCTTCTCTGTCTTTTTATGTGGTTGCTCATAACACTTTCCAGTCTCTTTCCTTTGTCTATCTTTCCTCACTTTGTCTATTTTTCCTCACAGAGCTTCTTCAGCTTTCCACCAACTTCATCTCCACTTCTTTCTCCTTTCTGCATCGTTCACTTTGATCTCTTTATACGGCTGTTTTCGCCGGCTCTCTTACCCACTTCTTTGTTTATTTACGCATTGGTCAATTAATTAATCAAATGCTCTGACAGAAAAGATATCTTTGTCGGCCGCCGGACTGAAATCAGCCGTCAAATCATTTTATTACCTTCGCATTGAAAATGCGGAAGGTAATGTTTTGATCGCCGTGTATTTGTATGTGTGCGTGTTATTCGCATAAGTAAATAAGTATTAAACCGAATCGCATGAAATTTGGTGGGATGATTGGTTATTATCCGGGGACCATTTGATTCGATTTTGGGATCGATCGGGTCAAAGGTCAAGAAAAGGTCAAAATCTTCTTTTTACCATAGCGCGGTCAATTTCTATCCAATTGGCATGCAACTCATGCCAACATGTTCATAATTCAATGCCCAATCTTGTGATATGCAAAGGTATGCGCTCTACCGAGTGCTCGTTCTAGTTTGTCCTGTTGTTGTGATTGGACGGGTTCCTGCCTGACAAGTATATGTTTTGCTTTATTTATATATAATATTAATGTATAGTGAATTAAATGTACATTTATCAGTGTTAATTTTAATGTGAGGTTTTTAAAAAATATCTTTAATCCATTTATTATATACTGTGTACAGGACTGTCTCAGAAAATTAGAATATTGTGATAAAGTTCTTTATTTTCTGTAATGCAATTAAAAAATTATTAAATATTAAAAGAATAAAAGGCTTGCAATATTTCAGTTGATTTGTAATGAATCCAGAATGCATGACATTTTTGTTTTTTTAATTGCATTACAGAAAATAAAGAACTTTATCACAATATTCTAATTTTCTGAGACAGTCCTGTATGTTCTTTTTTTGAGGATCACCTTCTTTCTTTTTTTACCGAGAATGTTTTAGACTTTTCCAAGCATTTAATTTACGATCAATTACCAAATGTACAGTTTTTTTGCTCAAATTAAACTACGGTTCCTCGTTTGAGCTGCGCTAGAATAAAACTCCAAATTGGGAAGTTTCCGCCCCTCCTCCTCTCAAGGATAATGCAACACTGTGCGCTTTACTCTGTGAGTTTTGTTAGACCAAATAAAAGAAGAAATAAGTGAATTCTTTTGGGTACAGTTTGAATAAGGGTATAGAAATGTTGGCTCCCAAATCTGCCTGATTAAGATTGATTCTACCTGTTAAGTTGATAATCAAATCATACCACCATTCAATGACCTGCTTGAGCTCTTTAATCCATATCCATAAATGTTCCTAACACAACTGTAACATCGGCAGCATTTGAAAAATTGGGAGTACAATCTCGATTCCGTTTTGCAACCCTGTTGTACAATGACAACTAAGAAACCTTGTAACCTCTGCTGGAGGAAAAAGGCTCTGCCATAAATCCATATATGTACTTGTGTCCTTGATGACTTTGTTGGGGACGGCCTTCTTCAAGGCGAGCTCAAGAAAATAAAAAACAGAATGGGCACTCGGTAGAGCGCATACCTTCGCATATCACAAGATTGGGCATTGAATTATGAACATGTTGGCATTAGTTGCATGCCAATTGGATAAAAATTGACCGTGCTATGGTAAAAAGAAGATTTTGACCTTTCCATGACCTTGACCCGATTGATCCCAAAATCTGATCAAATGGTCCCCAGATAATAACCAATCATCCCACCAAATTTCATGCGATTCGGTTTAAAACTTTTTTTGTTATGCGAGGAACACGCAACAAATACATAAATACACGGCGATCAAAACATAACCTTCCGCATTTTCAATGCGAAGGTAATAAAAATACAGCGAACACAATTCCAAATTGAATCACACTAATAACTACACAAAATATATCCCATGGAACACAGATCCAGTGCCCGCCCCCTGGGCAGACTGGCGTCGATCGGTTACCTGCCCAGCGGTCGGCACAAAGACATCTCCTGATCTTTCGCCTTTCCCAGCTTAAAGTCAAACCTCCCCTTCCTCCTCTTCTCGTCCATCGATTGGACAAGACCTCGTTCTGTTGTCCCTTATCACTTTCTCCATGTTAGGTGTTGGTCAACCCCCCCATGAACATTTAACATGTCCTCAAGGTTTCATTTGCAGAACTTAAAGGAGAGTAAAACAAAGCCGTACATTTGGGTAAAAGAGGGAATGAGGGCAGCAGTGTGGCCGCCATCGCCATGTTTCCATAAACAATAGCTCTTGTTAAAAACTTTTGAGAAAACTTCCGCTCAAAAAAGAGTTGACGTGATGAATAGGAGATGGAGGCACCTTTGTCCAATAAGTTCTGAGTGTGCGGAACATTTGATTTACTGACATGCCTTCGATAATATGTGTTTATATTGTCTCGGTCAAAATGAAACACTGCCAATACTAGCTCAAATTAAAACAAGAAAAACAATTAAACAAATTCCTGAAGACCTCTCTCCATTTGTTGATGGTTAGATGTTCAAGGAAACTAGTTTTATTTACGGCTAGCATTCTACTTCTGCATGTTATATTGTTTACTGGTGAGTTTGTAGTAAACTATAGTGAACCAGTTATATCTTATTTGTTATGTTTCAAAAATGTGCAGAAAATTTGCTTGACGATTGAATAAAATCACGGCCTATTTTCAAACTACATTTTTGTCACACATCGTCGCAGTATCTACATGTTTAACCTCACGTTTCCATTTTGAGCCGGTGTTTTTGGTGCAACTTGTCTGATTTATGCGTTATTCTAACTTTTCTAGTCGGTTTTCTAGTTAGTTTAAACTCAACATGATTAGTCATTGCATGTTCTCTATGTTGAAATCTTGTTATTTTATGGAATAAGTAGATACATGTAGAGGAGTTAAAAGAACATATAGTGTAAACAAAATTAAAGGTCTAACACAATGGAAATATTTACCGTTATTTATAGAACCTAATATATATATTACGGACTCTGTTCGGGCTAACTCCGGCAGCATCTTCGCTTCAGAGAACCTGAAACAGGAGGAATTGTGCAGAGGTCAGGGAATAAAGAAAAGAAAATCCTTGGCAGGGCCACATTCCATTAATATTGTCTAATTAATACAACAATATAGAATGGGGAAAAACATGTGTACTTGCTAACTGCATCGATCGCCTTGGCCTCCTTACGAAGGTCGTATATGCCTTCTGATATTATTCACATAAAACTCTATATTCACACTCATAAAGTGTGCCGAATGCATTTATTTGGTGACTGAAGCTGGGCTCCATTTGTTCAAACAGTTTTGAGACATCTAGATACCATTTTTTGCTCCAACACAATTTTCAAGGCTATGCATGTTTTAAAATAATGGTTTCATACGGTAAATATTAAATCCTTAACTATGGTTTGAAAGGAAACGTAATTACTGCCTCGATTATGTTTAAGGTTTGTTTTTAATATATTTTTTGTATAGTTTTATATTCAATTCATACACACCCAATTATTGCATTATTTATATATATATATATATATATATATATACAGGACTGTCTCAGAAAATTAGAATATTGTGATAAAGTTTATATTTTCTTGTAAATTTAAAAAAAAAAAAAAAAACATGCATTCTTCTGGATTTGCAAAAAATCAACTGAAATATGCTTTTATTCAAAAGATTTATAACAGCTGAGTGTTTGTTTTTCATGATATTCTAATATTTAGAGATAGGATATTTGAGTTTTCTTAGCTGTAAGCCATAATCAAAGGCTTGCAATATTTCAGTTGATTTGTAATGAATCCAGAATGCATGACATTTTTGTTTTTTTAATTGCATTACAGAAAATAAAGAACTTCATCACAATATTCTAATTTTCTGAGACAGTCCTGTATATATACTGCGAACAAAAAGTAGAAACAGTGTCTGAACTCTGGCATAATTTCATCAGTCAACAATTATGCGCCTGCTGGCATCCTTTCTGCAGCTATCCTCATAAAACTGATATAATCGTTCGCTTTTTAATTATTTACAGCCTATCAGATGGCTCAACCCCTCTGTCGCCGGGCAGAGTTGGCAGGATGACGCTGCAGATGGCTCTGTTTTATTATCAGGCAGTACAATTTTGCTCTGGGGACAGTTTCTTTTATTGGAATATAATATGCCCTTAAATCTGCAAAGCCATGAAATAATATTTAAAATAATAATACATTCTGATATCCTGCGTGCTTTTTAAAATCTGGAAAATAAACCTCAGGGTTGAAAAACTGCTGCTAAATAATGCTCCACATTGCAAATCGCAAGCTTCATCGCGATGGCGTTACGCTTTGAGACGTCCAACCAAAATACAAATGTTCTCTATTTCTTATAAATTATTCTTAAGTATAAGTATATTTTATTTTCAAAGAAGCCAATAGAACCAAAAGAAAGGGTCTCCTGTATCAAAGTCAGATGCTTTGTCGTCCCGTCTATTCGGCCCTCCTTCCTCCTCCCTAGGAGGTCACACAATGCTTTAAGGATCCTTCTGCCAAACAAACCAGTCCCCATTCACACGGACACAAAAGGTCCTTGTCAGTTAAATATACTTGATGCCGTCATTTTCTGTTGGCTTGCCTCCAAATTATCCCACTCACAATTGTACCAAATTCTTCTCTTGAATTCCACAGCCACTAAAAAAATAAAATAATCCAGGACTGGAGAGACATCTGAAACTCAAAGCCCCTCTCCTTGTCTTTCTGCCTGGGACTTTTCCTTTGATTAAATTCAAAAAACACAAAGGAGGCATATAGTATTTCCCTCTCATCCTCCTAATCTAAACACAAACATATATCACCAGCCTGAAAAGTGATAAAAGACCAATTAGATGCCAAAATCCATTTAAAAATGGATTTCTTTCATTGGTCTTTTTTCCCCGAATCTGGAACGTGAAGCGCAGGTGCTCTACAAAGAGGATACATTAAAGCAGGAAGTAGGACAGGTCGAGTGGCGGCTGTGCAGACGGTCCTGAGGGAGGGGCTTCTCTGTAACAGACCCCATTCCATCAGTGGATGAGAAACCTTGGTGACCTGCGGCACCCGGATCACATGACTAGTCAGGCCTCGAGGCGGACATGTGGGCGGCGGAGTTAGAGAGCAGATCGCGGACCGGTTGTTTTACCCCTAGTCCGCACGTCTAAAGGTGCGTTCACACCAAAAGCGAAACTATTTTTTCGCGAGACCAAATCCCATGAAAAGTCAACGTACAGACGCTTGTGGCTGCGATAGACGCGATATTTTCCAGGGCGACGCGATGTGGGCGACGCATTTTCAGCGGCGCAATTTTCGCCCCGAGTTGAAATATTTCAACTTTGAGGCGGTCATCTCGCAACTCGGGCCAATCGGTTCCGCTCTCGTAGCGCTGGAAGCGGAAGTCTTTCAGACGTAACAGTGACTTCATCGGTGAAAGTGACCGAGCTGTGTGAGCCTACGGGTGATGTCATGAACCCAAACACGAGGGCGTTAGTGTGTGAGACGTCCACAACAAGTATAAAGCAGAACTAGTGGTTATTCTGGTGGATGAAGGAAATGATTACGGTCGTTATGGAGAGGAGACACAGAGATAAACCCCGCCCCTCACGGACGCTTATGGCGAGAACACGGTGAACGGTCGAGCGAGTAAACTCACGCGTTTTGGGCGACGCGAAAAATAGTTTTGCTTTTTGTCTGAACGCACCTTAAGTGGGCAAGATGCTGGACTGCGAATTACCCTCAAAAGCTGTGCTGTCGGTGTGAGGGTGCGTGTAAATAATAATAATAATAATAATGCATTTCATTTTTATCGCACTCTTCCTTCAAAGAATCTCAGAGTGCCACACATATAGTAAAAACAAATAAAACCGATTAAAACATAGTTAAAGCAACCCATAAAAAGAAAAAAAAATCAGAATAGCTGACAATAAATTAACTGTAAACAATGCCTTCCTAATGAAAAGGTTTTAGGCCAGGCCAGTTAAAAGAGTTCAGTGTCTGAGTTTCAGGTTCAGGTGGTCAGATTGGACAGGTGGCATACGGCGCTTTGAGTTTCCCAAACACTAAAGAGACAAGAAGCTTCACGGCTTCCCCTCCCTGGTCCTCTCACCCGTTAATCCATCACCACGTTGCACATTTCTGAGGGAGAAAAGGCCATAAATCATCCATCCCGAGAGGCCCAATGTCATGCAGCCTGAGGAAATCTACGTTGCAATTGGAAAGCACCGGTATTCAAATATTAAAACCAGGTCACTAGCTGATGAATGCTACGTCGCTATTTCTTTTGGCTTCTTCACTTGTGTGCAATTGCACCTGGAGAATATGTTTGTGTGTGTGTGTGTGTGTGTGTGTGTGTGTGTGTGTGTGTGTGTGTGTGTGTGTGTGTGTGTGTGTGTGTGTGTGTGTGTGTGTGTGTGTGTGTGTGTGTGTGTGTGTGTGTGCACTCGTTTCTACATATATTTGTATGTAAAACCTGTCTTTGCAGAAAACTATACTTCACAGTTTGCACTTTTAAGGATTGTGTTTGTGTTTTGTCAGCAACCGGTTATTTTCCTGTGCTGGGAACATTTCTGCCAGATTTCAGTCTTGATCATATTAACAACTGTCACACACACACACACACACACACAGCAAGAGAGCTGCTGTCAAACACTAGGACCTATAGTGATAATACAGTATATATAAATAAATAGTGTTCATGTGATGAACTACAGATAATTCAATTCAGTTCATTTGTATAGCCCATTTTCACAAATTAGAAATTTGTCTCAGAGTAGTCCAAGATATCTGATATTATTGATTTCCATGCAGTCCAACCAATATATAGATTTACTTTTAAACGGATGCTTTAATACCAAGCATTGAACCCTGCTGACTTGTTTTCCCGGTTTTGAGTTTAATTCCACTGGCGCCCGACACCGCTGTGCTACAGCAGAGAACCCTGAGATCAGAGAAACCTGAATTCAGAGCATACACACTCTAGATGAGAGCATAGAACCCTGAGGTCAGCACAGAACCCTGAGGTCAGGGAACCTTGAGGTCAGAGCATGTAACTCTGATATCAGAGCACTGAATGCATGCAACACACCCATGCACACGAGGAAACACACACTTTAACGTCCCTGTGTTTACTTCTTTACTTCAGGAGAAAACAGCGATTAACTAATCAACACACTGACGCAAGTAAGTGTTCTCGCCTGCATGTGTGTCGTTTCACATGGAGCGTAACGTTGTCCACACCTGCACTGTATGTTCATTGCAGGTGCCGGCTATATCTTAGTCGTAGATATAGCCGGCACCTAGTTCGAGCAACTAGCTCGATCAAATGTCCTATTATCCATCTTAAATTAATCCGATGATTGAAATCAGGTTTCTCAAAGGCTGATCCGACCTCAAACTATTTTGTTAGTTCGAACCAGACATCAGAATAATTGCGCGTGCCCGTCTGGCTTCAAAAGAGGGAAGCATCGTTTACCGAAATCATGATTTTCTAAAAATGAAAGAAAAAGTCTATTTTTCTCCGCTGACGTGCTGACGAGATGGAGATGATCATGAACGCATGAGGAATTCCAGACCATAATCATGAACATCTAACATCGAGGGCTAGACAAGAAGCGTGGCTTATCTCTGTGGAAACAGTTATAATATACACTACCGTTCAAAAGTTTGGGGTCACTTAGAAATGTCTTTATTTTTCAAAGAAAAGCACTGTTTTTTCAATAAAGATAACATTAATCAAAAATACACTCTATACATTGTTAATGTGGTAAATGACTATTCTAGGTGGAAACGTCTGGTTTCTAATGAAATATCTCCAGAGGTGTATAGAGGCCCATTTCCATCAACTATCACTCCAGTGTTCTAATGGTACATTGTGTTTGCTAATCGCCTTAGAAGACTAAAATCTGATTAGAAAACCCTTGTGCAATTATGTTAGCACAGCTGAAAACAGTTATGCTGGTGATATAAGCTAAACAACTGGCCTTCCTTTGAGCTTGAAGAACAAAATTAATACTTCAAATATTAATCATTATTTCTAACCTTGTCAATGTCTTGACTATATTTTCTATTCAATTTTCAATTCATTTGAAAAAAAGTGAGTTTTCATGGAAGACACGAAATTGTCTGGATGACCCCAAACTTTTGAACGGTAGTGTATATATATACAGCGTATAGCCGTTGCATATTAATGGCAACTCAGGGTGCTATCAGCAGCCAGAATTCATTTGTTTGCAGGCGGGTACAGGGGAAGGGGGGGAAACAATATTTAGTTTGAACAATACGTCTAAACTCTGGCAGTTAGTTTGTAATATACGGAACAGGATGAGTGTTTTTCAATGCGCACAACTCCTATTTCCCAATTGAAACATTTACTTGTGCAGACCGGTATATACCAAACTCTTTGTGTCAGCAGAACATTTTGTTTTTGTTTTTGCAAAGCAAGAAGAGATAAAAGAGCCCACAAGCTTAACTCACAAAGAGCAGGCCGTTTTTTCCATAATACTGTAAACTGGCTGCAACCTCTTTCTCTACCATGACGGTTTATCAAGATGCTGTTCCGGTATCCCAAACGGAGGAGGATCCCTTTTGGAGATTATTCCCATGACGTCAAGGTTTTACAGTTTGGGATTATTTAAAATTCTTTCATTTATTTTAATTTGTAGCTATATAATTATGTAAATTATTATTATTCAGTAATTTATTCACCTTTGAATGTGAAATCATCTAATTTAGGACGCTATCCTGCGAGTCCGATAACACCAAGGCTGTCGAGTCGTTGGGGGTTGTGGCTCGTTACCAGCCGTCACACTGAACGCTTCTAATGCTCCATGGTTGGAAAAGTTTATTATGTTGGCTGACAACACACACACACACACACACATACACATCTTGTTTTTGGAATCTAAGTGAAAGTTGAGGATAGAGGAGTTCATGACCTTTACCAGACAGCAGACTGTCAAGGTCTGAGGATATCGACAAGCTTATTTTCACTGTCACAGCGCCCCCTATTGGCTGCACTGGACTTCTTCGTATCTGCTCCAAACTTGTCACGCTTGATAGAATTCAAGGCCTGAGGATATCGACAAGCCTATTTTCAGTCAGTCAAAACGCCACGTGACGAACGGTAAAACGCCCGACCGGCAGGCCTGCGTTCTCGGACGAGGGAGCGGGCGTCCAGCCGGTACCCCCGACGTACGCGGGAGGAACGATGATCCGCACTTTTTCTTTTTCAGTGGCCGCTGTCCTTCTTAAATGAGCTTAACTCTCATACGTAAACACTGTTTGTCTAACTGGGATTCAATCTCGAGACAAATGAGCAACAGGGCGGGTTTTATTTCCTGAAACAACTAAATTAACAACAGTTACAATAAGAAATGCTTGACCAAGAAAATCTGCATTCAACCGGCTGGAGTAAGATGCGGCTGAAGAATACATAACAATTGAGAAGCTGTAGAACACTATTCATGTGATCCTCAGATGCCTAACAACAAGAGAGCAGGTTAATTGTGAACTCCTACACTCTAAAAAGCCCAACTTCAAATTTGTTGTCCTAACACCTTTTTTTAAGTTGAGTCAACAAATGCTTTTGAAAAAAGTTGAACTAACTCAAAATGTCAATTTCATTAATAAAGAGTGGAATCCACTTAAAATGTTAAGTTGAGAAAACTTAATATAGTGGTTTGGGCATCTGCTGAGGTAACTAAGGCCACTGCGCATGTATGTCAGTAAACACACACACATATATATATACAAATACATATATATATATGTAAATACATATATATATACTACTTTAATCTTATATTTTAAATAATATAAAAATATTTTCTTTAGCCCCTGTTTAAAATACATTGGTTTTTGATACCATTGTTTGTTTATTATATTTAGATATGGATTAGATTTGGAAGGATATTGTCCATTGTTTAATGGCAGATTTGCTCCAGTTCAGGTTTTTGTCACTTATTGAATTAAAGGAGCCTGTACCGTGAGAGCAAATGTTTCTGTATTTTGCTCAATTTATTTATTTAATTTAACAGACTATGAAGATTGAAATACTATAATACTAATGTGTAGGAGGTAACTCTTGTATGAAAGTGGTATATTTTAGTTTTAAAAATCTGCATAAAAATGTCTTTTGACTTTTAAATTGTATTGTTACAGAATGGGAAGAAAAAAAATGAAAATTTAAAAGAGGCGGTGAATATTTATTATAGTCTCTGTATGCTTGTTTTCTCAAGCAGCCCAGTTTCAAGGGAATGCCATTGTCCTTCTGTGTTGTATATATGTTCCATCATATACCATTGTGGCAGCGGGTGTTAAGGCTCGGCTGCAGAGTGGGTGGAGGGGGGTGTGGTTCAGGGAACGGTGTCTGATTGTCATCAGTTGGACTGATTGGTAATCAGATTGGTAATCAGTCCAGCTGATGACGATCTGTGTTGGTTATCTGAGTCTGTCTCCATAAAGGAGCTGGACAGACAGGAGATGAGAGGAGCGTGGAGAGCAGAGACACAGTCTGCTGTTGGAATAAACCTTATTACCGAATATCCCTCTGGCTACTTGTTGCTTATTGGTGCTTTAGGGGGGGGGAACCTACTCGTGACGGCTACACACGTGTCACAACCATGTTCCAAAGATTGTTTCAGGCCTTGATTTTGGATTCACAAAACAGATTTTTTTCTTTCTGCAGCCATTTTGATTTTTAAGGATGTGGCCCCTCATACTCTGCTGTCTATGTTCAAGTGTTGACACCTGGAATTCATATAGTTATGCAAACAAATGTTTAGTTATTGTTAATAAACATTTTGTGTTTGAAGAAGTTTGTTTTCTTTAACTGTTGACTTTTCCAAAGAAAACGGTGTACATTTTTAATTAATTTAAATGAGGGCAACGTTGCAAAGAATGTTGAGTGTACTCAAATAATGGGCAGTGAAATTTAGTAACAAAACATTTTAAGTTAAAAGTAAGTTCTCTCAACAAAACATTTTAAGTTAAAATTAAGTTCTCTCAACAAAAAATGTTAAGTGCTGTTGATGTATGTTTTTAATCTACAAGAACACACAATTTAAAGTTTCTCCAATTTAATATTTTAAGTGTTCAGAACTTAAGTACATGAGTAGATGTAACTATCAAATGCAATATTTTAAGTAGTGTTAACTTAAATACATAAGTACGTCTGAATAGTAATGTTACATTTGACAAACTTAAGATATCACTTTGAGTGAACTTCTTATCATAAGTTGACACAACACATTAGCCCTTAGTTGAGTGAACTCAAAAAGGCTTTGCAGCTGGTTGCCTCACTTTTTTAAGTTGACTCAACTTTTTTTTTTTTAGAGTGTACACACATTAGAAGCAACTCTTCTCAAAGAGGACAGCGGCCTGAGAAAACATCCATCCGTTCTTCCACAGTGATATATCAACATGAAGACAACACCAGGAGAGAAAACAAGGGGAACATCAGCTCTTTATGGGACAGTGTAGGATTAAGGGCCATCTAGTGGTGTGGTTGCAGACTATAACCGAATGAATACGCCTCATCTCACATAGAACGTGGCCTTGAAGAGGACTTGATCCCAATATGAAGGGCTGTGAGTTTCAGGTGACACCAGAGTATACGAGTCGCCCGTGGGCTCATACTAAAAATCAAGTCAAAGTCAGGAAGGCTTGTCCCATCATTTTCCTGAGGCCAGCGAATTTGTTTTCAATGAGGAAGCACTATGAGTCTATTTTGTGAAATTACTTGGTAAAAAAACAACAGATATTAATATCATATTCCATTCCTGCTTATAGATCCCCCGACACACTGGCCCTTTAATTACACTTTAAAAAAATATGTTCCGGCAATAAACAAAACAAAAGTTATACCTCAGCATACCCAACTTACCAGTGATTGTGGGGGGTGGGCTAAATGAAAGCAGGCCAGTATCCCCACCTGACTCTCATGCAGCAGGTTTGTTTCCCACCACAACATCAGCATTAGTTATTGGAAAAGCATTAATTGCAGGTTTCCCGCCACAAGCCTGTAATCAAGGCTTTTCCAATAACTAATGCTGATCTTTTCCTAACCTTAACAATATAGTCCCCGAGCACAGATACCGAAGAAAGTGAGAGATTGAAAGAAAAATTTAAATGCTGGCAATGTACGACAAATGTGAATGTAAAAAAAAGACATTTACACCTGCTGTTTGACTTGTGATGTGCTGAATAATCAAATATCACAAAATGATAGGCCTTCCCGGCCGCACACATGAGGACATTTGACATTTTTAACCGCGACAAAGTGTGGCGGCTGCTCAGGGTTGTGTCCCAATATTT
Organism: Pseudoliparis swirei; assembly: GCF_029220125.1. Lineage (NCBI taxonomy): Eukaryota > Metazoa > Chordata > Actinopteri > Perciformes > Liparidae > Pseudoliparis > Pseudoliparis swirei. The sequence goes on from NC_079407.1 coordinate 22,989,690, forward strand.
CCTTCCACTGTGCAGAACCAGATGTCCAGTATTCAATTGGTTTCAACCTTTGTTTCAACCAAAATAAAATCTCTTGGTGGAGAAATGCACTCTGGGTTCATTCTGTTCTCATGACTGTATTGATCTCCGAGTTAAACCGACTCTCGACGGTCCTCATTAAAATATTTATCGTCGGGTGGACGTGCATCCCGAGCCGTCGCTGCCCTTGCCTTTGGTGAGCAGGGGCCACGTCCTCTTTTTTGCAAATGTAAAACTCGGAGAATTTGACCAATAAAACTTTTAAGAGGCAATCATACATTTTTATTGTTGTGTTTCCTTATGGCCCTTCTTGGCCAGATGCATGGTTGTTTTTTTATTTCTTTTGTATGCATTTTTACTTCTGAAGGTTGTATTTCTTGTTCAACTGTAACAATACCTAAATAAAATATTACATATAAACATTTTTTTTTTTTTTACCCTGTTTATTGTAATTTGAAGGGATTCGTTTTGGGCCTTTTCTGCCGAAGGCCATGGGGTTACCATATCCAAATACTCATGTGGGTTCATGCGGTGACAATTTATTTAAATTGCTTGGCGCAAAAGATCTTGAGAAATGGAAGGACCTAAGAGTCAAACATGTTTATATTGTTACATTATATACTGTGTCTAAACTTCGTTTTTATCTTTTGCTCTGACCTTTGTTATTTCCAAGAGGTTTTTTTTGCATTTCTCTGTAAGTATTCAGTTGATTTCTACTGGAAAAGAGGATGGAAAGCGTCTCTGATCCTGAAACATTGTCCCAAGTTCTCGAAAGGCTGCCGGTCAGAATGAAAATGCTTCGTCACGGAGAGCTAGTCTCCCTTTTGTTACCGAATGTCCACTAATAAGCACCGGCTCTCCTCTTATGAGAGAGACTTGGATGCATTCCATGAATTAACATTCGCTCCCCGCCTACATGGTCTATAGTTGTATTCCTCTTATCTCTTTTTGACCTCTTATCCGTCTATCGCTCTCTCCATCCTCTCTCAACCTTTCCCTCCCACCCTCGTCCTCCTCTTCCTCCTCTTTTCTCTCTCTGTTCCATTAGGTCCTGTTCATATTTCTCAGTCCTGACGGGCAACATTTGGGGCCTTTGTGTCTGTTTGTGCATGTGATAGCGAGGTCTTCTTCTTTTTTTAACGACCCTCACTGTAAAATATTCTCTTTCAAGATTCAAGATTCAAGATGTTTTATTTGTCACATACACACACAGGGTGTGCAGTGAAATGAAAGTGGCAATGCTCAGCAGGAATGTGCAAGGGCAACAAGTACACACTATTTACAATAAAAAACAACACAATATTTACAGTAAGTGTGTGTGTGTGTGTGTGTGTGTGTGTGTGTGTGTGTGTGTGTGTGTGTGTGTGTGTGTGTGTGTGTGTGTGTGTGTGTGTGTGTGTGTGTGTGTGTGTGTGTGTGTGTGTGTGTGTGTGTGTGTGTGTGTGTGCCTAAGAGGGCAGTTGTGTGGGTCTATGTGGGGTCCTGGTGAGGTCGGAGTTCACAGTCCTGATGGCCTGAGGAAAGAAACTCCGTCTCAGTCTCTCTGTTCTTGCAGCGTGACTACAGGCGCCTGCCTGACCGCAGCAGCTGAAACAGTCTGTTGTTGGGGTGGTGAGGATCCTTCATGATCCTGCCGGCTCTGGTTCTGCACCTCCTGGTGTACAAGTCCTGCAGGGTGGGAGTGTAGTTCCAATAGTGCGTTCAGCCGAACGCACTACTCTCTGCAGACCTTCCTGTCCTGAGCGGAGCAGTTGCCAAACCAGGCTGTGATGCTTCCTGTCAGGACGCCCTCTACAGCTCAGAGTAGAAGGACTGAAGGATCCTCTGGGAAACTTTAAATTTCCTCAGCTGCCTGAGGTGGTAGAGGCGCTGCCTTGCCTTTCTCACCAGAGTGTCTGTGTTTGTTGACCATGTCAGATCCTCGGTGATGTGGACTCCCAGGTATTTATACCCGCTCACCCTCTCCACAGTAGTCCCGTTAATCCCCAGTGGTGAGTACGTCCTCTGTTGTTGTACCCTCCTAAAGTCCACAATCAGCTCCTTAGTTTTGGTGACATTCATGATGAGGCTGTTGTCCTGGCACCAGAGTGACAGATCAGCAACTTCCTCCAGGTAGGCCTTCTCGTGGTTGTCGGAGATCAGGCCCACCACCACTGTGTCATCCGCAAACTTGATGATGGTGTTGGAGCTGAACCTGGCCACACAGTCATGTGTGTACAGGGAGTACAGTAGGGGGCTGAGGACGCAACCCTGGGGGGATCCTGTGTTCAGGGTGAGGGATTTGGAGGTGTGTCTGCCCACCCTGACCACCTGTGGCCTGGCGGTCAGGAAGTCCAGGATCCAAGCACACAGGGGGGTGTTCAGTCCCAGCTCAATCAGCTTGCCGGCCAGTCTGGAGGGGACTATGGTGTTGAAAGCTGAACTATAATCAATGAACAGCAGTCTCACATAGCCCCCCCTCTGGCTGTCCAGATGAGAGAGTGTGGTGTGCAGTACCTGGGAGACAGCATCATCTGTGGATCTGTTTGGGCGATAAGCAAACTGCAGCGGGTCCATTGACTATTTAGATCACAGAATGTCCAAAGTCCGGCCCGCGGCCCAATCATGGCCCGGGGTCATATAATGTGTTATTCATGGCCTGCCAGATCTGTCGGAATAAATCAATCATACTATCTGGAAAGGTGTAATTCATACCTGCAAATTTGTCGCTTTTCGGGCGAAATTTGCCGATTTGAAATCGAAATGTGTCGTCCACGTGAATCGTGTAGATCCGAAGAGTTTTTGTTTTTGGGGTAGGGGGGTCAACTGGCCGTTTATGAGATTACAGTTTTTTTCGATTGCTAAGCGACAGCGGGCACAACTGGAGTCACATGTTCAAAACTCTAACCACAGTCTGCACAGCAGCAGCTCATGTGGACCAAACTCTAGTTTGTTTTTCATTGCTTGAACACAGTTTTCAAAACTCTAACACTTATCCCATGACTTTAACCACAACCTGCACAACACTGTGGATCTACAGCACTTTGTTCAAATGCTAACACCGTGCTGTCAACACTGTGAACCACACATTCAAAACGGAATACATTTCAGCCTGGTGCCTTTCAAACACTGCTGATTGCAATTTCAGCTGAAAGGCTAAGCAGGTGTCTTGTTTTAGACTTGTTAGTGAACACACACTATATATATTACAGTATATATATAGGTAGAGGTCAGAAAGACTCATTTTGGAAATGGAACAAGGAAGACGGGTTCGTGGAGGAGAAGGGTGGCAGGAGAGGCGGATGCGTGGAGGAAGACAAAGAGCTGTTATTCCAGATGAAATAAGGGCTACACTTATAGAGCATGTCGTGAACCATGGTCTCTCATTGAGAGAGGCAGGGTTGAGGGTGCAACCCAATCTGCAAAGATCCACAGTGGCATCTGTAATGCGAATTTTCCATCATACAAACAGGTGAGAGTTACATCCTTACAGTAAATGAAAACATTACAGGAATCTATTTTGTATTGCAATTATAGAATATAGACAGATATATTACAGTAAATTTGACTGAAAAATATATTATTACAACAGGACCCAAAGGCTGCCCCCAACAGGGGGAAGAGGAAAAATATTTTCAGATGCGCAGGAAAATGCTATTGTTGACATGGTTGTTGTCAACAATGCAATAAAACGGAGATTAAAGATAGAGTGCTGGCTGATAATGATATATTTGAAAATGTTAATTCTGTCAGCACAACAACTATTGCTCGAGTCCTAAAGAAACACCAAGTTACAATGAAACAGATATACACTGTACCGTTCGAGAGAAACAGTGAACGGGTAAAAGAGCAAAGATTCCAATATGTCCAGGTAAGACGTCTACACAGCTATAAAAAATATTTACAGTTAAAAAAAACACTCGCATTTCTACAGTAAAACTGTGCACTTACTGTTTTTCAGAGAGTAATGGAGGTGGAAGCACTGGAAAGACCACATTCATTTGTATTTATCGATGAAGCTGGATTTAACCTTGCCAAAACACGGCGCAGAGGAAGGAATGTTATAGGTCAAAGGGCCACTATGGGGGTTCCAGGCCAAAGGGGTGAAAATATCACCATGTGTGCTGCACTGGCCAATGATGGTTTGCTTCTCAACACACCACTCATTGGCCCATACAACACAGAAAGGCTCATAGCTTTCCTAGAACAGCTCTATGCTCAGCTAGTGCCAGCAGAACAGGGGGAGCCAGTAAGAAACCCCCAAGTTTTTGTCATAGTTTGCGATAACGTTGCATTGCACCACTCGGCAGCTGTCAGAGATTGGTTTGCAGCACATTGCAGATTCATGGTTTTGTACCTGCCTGCATATTCACCTTCCTCAACCCAATAGAGGAGTTTTTCTCTGCCTGGAGGTGGAAAGTGTTTGGTCACCACCCACATGACCAAATGTCTCTTTTGTGAGGACACGAGTCCAGAGGACTACCAGGGATGGATAAGGCACTCCAGAAGGTTCTTCCCCAGGTGCATGGCAAGAGAGAACATTAGATGTGATGTTGATGAAAACATGTGGCCTGATGCTGGAGAGAGGCAGGATTAGTCCCTCGATTATTTGTTCGAATTACAGTATGTACTTTTAGTTTCTACCTTTTTTTTCTCATTACTGTAATTCCGTAAATTACTACAGACTATTGAAGCAAACTGCTAATTTTCATTTGCCTTAAAGAATTGTTATGTTCTTAAAAATTTAATAAATCATGTGAAAGAATGTCACTCTTTTCTTTGAAGAAAATATTACTTTGTTTGAAGTCACTGAAATTGTTCAAACTGTAAAGATGAAAAGTTAGTATTTTCTGTATTGGTGTTTGATGCTCGTGTTTTTACTCTCCGTGTGTTCTGAGTGACAGTGTGTGTTACCTCAGTGAGGGCTGTGCATGTTGTTTGGGTGCACTGAGGTGATTTGAGCCATGTGTTAAGAGTTGTGTTGCTTGGAATGAGTTTTGCAGGTGATGTGAACTGTTTAGCTCAGGTGACTGTTGGTAGTGCAGACTGTGGTTAGAGTTTTGCACATGTGACTCCAGTTGTGCCCACTGTCGTTTAGCAATCGAAAAAAACTGTAAAGTGATCCTTGATATTGAATTTGATTTACATAAAAAACAAAAAAGAAGTTTATTATTCTTGTGTGTTCCATTTTTCAATTTTCCGGATCCTTCTCACTTTGGAATCTGGACCTCCTCATCTGCACTTCTAAGAAGCTGTAAGAGCTTTTTATCCTCAACCCTGAATAATACCAAGCAGTAAATTGGCTCTCTCTAACAGAGTTTGAAGTTACAAATGAGCTCCTTGGCTGCATCGTTTACCTCCTCCCCGCCACAAAGAAACATCCTCGAGGCTCGCTGGGCTTCAAACGCTCTTTGCTTGGGTTTTTTAACAAAATAATTCAGGGGGAATTTCTTTTAAAGTGAACGCAGAGGATGATGTGGACCCATTTCTCGTCAGTAAAGTTGGTGTGACGCGGTGCTGCTCGACTAAAAGAGCGACTAAGAAGCTGTGATTAACCTTTTTCTCCCCGTGGTCTCTTTCTCTCGCACCCTGGTCCCTCTTTCCTTATTGCCTTCACTTCACACCGAAGATCCCCGTGTCCAGCTCAGCTGATGAGGCAACACGTTATACCTGAACCCCATTAACCTGTCCTGTATATTTCCTATTGGTTGTGAGTGTCTGAAAGGAGCCTTTGGAGGGTAGAGATGAGGAGCTGTGAGGCCTTCTTCTCATGTAGAGAAGTGCCGAAAAAGAGAGGAAATAAAGACTTTCCAGTTTTTGAGGCATCGCCATCTTGTTCTTTTGGTCAGGACAACCGAACGCTGAATAAATCATTTTACGGCATCATAAATGTTACAATTAACCGTAATGCGCTTAAACCAGCTTAAACCACCCTGTGCAGGGTTAAAAAAAAAAAATACGGACAACTCCCAGACGGGACAATAGGGTGGTAGCGACCTGTCAGAAGTAAGCCACGCTCAAAGGCAGTACCTTTGTTTGTCTGTTTGACTATAAATGAACCATAATTTATGAAATGAACATAGTGCTGAGACCTGAAACTAGAGTTTTAGATCGTGAACTCATGTTTACAATGTTCGAGAGAAAGGGAGTCATTTCGTAATGGACTTCTACTGGTGGCCAGTAAAAAAAAATGCAAGTTTAAGGCACTTTCGAATTAGCATCACTTTTCAGACCCGGTAGTTTCCGACTGGGAATTACTCTCTGTTTACCATATAAGGAAATCTGACTTTTGGATTTTCGGCCACATATATTATCAAGAACTACAGAGTTCAGCAATTCAATTTGTTTTGACCGGAAAGTGGAGATTGAGGAGAGGTCATGGGGTCGACTAAATCATTTTGAATCATCCTTTTGGAGATCATACTCGAAGAAAAGTTCCTCAGTAAGAAGCTGTAGCCCTCCAAACTGAACCAAACTTGGAGTAACCAGAGCTGGTTTTGTGTATTGTGTATACAGCTCAAGTCACAAGGGCAGGTCCAAGACTCAAATGTTCAGCTCTAGCGCAAACACCATGGAATATGTAGTCACGAGGTCAAGCGTCAGAGTTCCACAGTGGTATCGTACAATAAAATGAAAGCTTTAAAAAGATCAAATACCACGCATGCAAATCAAAGCGAGGAGAGGAGGACGATTAGGATTCAGAGACGAAGATGTCAGATTTAAAATAACACCGCTGCTCTGACACGTACTGCAATAAACCATCTGAAGGGTGTTCAGAAAGCGACAGATCTACATTGATTTTGAAAGAAGGTGCTTTGCTTCTTTCATCCAAAATAGAAATGCCTTTATTTAGGTGTCAGAGCTAAACAGGGACATTTAAAACCCTGTTTGCTACACACTCCTTTCAGTTGGAGAGGCTGTAGCTGTAAAGCAACATAGATACAGACATTTTCACTTGGAGAAGGAAAAAACAATGTCCGTGTGGGTTTTTTGTTGTTGTTTTAAACATGAATTCAAATCCCAAAGCCTTCCTCTGAGCTCAAGCTAACTCAGCTCTGGCACGGCTCCATTTTTCTGTCATCCTGCTATGACGCTGATATGAATAAATGGGCTTTCTGCACGAATAAAGAAACAAACTGTTTAGTTTGGAACCTTTTTACTGTGTTTTGAAGGTGTAGTGGCCATTTGTCTTTAGAAATCTAATAAAACTATGAATCAAATTGCCACTGACGCACCGTGGGTTTCGGAGTTGACGGAGCCAAAAAGAAAGTAATGTCCATTTCCGTAAGTTATTATTCTGATCATTTATTCCCTAAACAAACTTTCTCTCTGTGCTGGTAAAAAACTATAGGTCACCCTGGTGCATGCTGGTCCTGTGCCTACCCACATCTACATATAACCACAGGTGCCCAGTTTTAGCCAATCAGCGAACCTAAAACTAAATATATTCAAACAACAATCAGAATGTATTAAACTAAACTGCAACTATCATAAGAAAAAACTCTAACATATCAAAATATAACCTAAACTAGAATGAGCACTTGGTAGAGCGCATACCTTCGCATATCACAAGATTGGGCATTGAATTATGAACATTTTGGCATTAGTTACATGCCAATTGGATAAAAATTGACCGTGCTATGGTAAAAAGAAGATGTTGACCTTTTCATGACCTTGACCTTTGACCCGATCGATCCCAAAATCGAATCAAATGGTCCCCGGATAATAACCAATCATCCCACCAAATTTCATGCGATTCGGTTTAATACTTTTTTAGTTATGCGAATAACACGCATACAAATAAATAAATAAATACGCGGCGATCAAAACATAACCTTCCGCATTTTCAATGCGAAGGTAACAAACAATAAATAATCAATATCACTTTACGATAAAACTAAATGCAAATGTCAAAATAAAGAGCACCAACAGAAGGTAATCAGAGTATATTTAACTAGAATGGGCACTCGGTAGAGCGCATACCTTCGCATATCACAAGATTGGGCATTGAATTATGAACATGTTGGCATTAGTTGCATGCCAATTGGACAAAAATGTATCGTGCTATGGTAAAAAAAAGAGTTATGACCTTGACCTTGACCTTTGACCCGATTGATCCCAAAATCTAATCAAATGGTCCCCGGATAATAACCAATCATCCCACCAAATTTCATGCGATTCAAGAACATTTTGACCTGTTCTTGACCTTTGACCCGATCGATCCCAAAATCTAGTCAACTGGTCCCCGGATAATAAACAATCATCCCACCAAATTTCATGCGATTCGGTTCAATACTTTTTGAGTTCTGCGAAAGATTTTGACCTGTTCATGACCTTTGACCTTTGACCCGATCGATCACAAAATCTAATCAACTGGTCCCCGGATAATAAACAATCATCCCACCAAATTTCATGCGATTCGGTTCAATACTTTTTGAGTTCTTCGAAAGATTTTGACCTGTTCATGACCTTTGACCTTTGACCCGATCGATCCCAAAATCTAATCAACTGGTCCCCGGATAATAAACAATCATCCCACCAAATTTCATGCGATTCGGTTAAATACTTTTTGAGTTCTGCGAAAGATTTTGACCTGTTCATGACCTTTGACCTTTGACCCAATCGATCTCAAAATCTAATCAACTGGTCCCCGGATAATAAACAATCATCCCACCAAATTTCATGCGATTCGGTTCAATACTTTTTGAGATTTGCGAATAACACGCATACAAATAAATAAATAAATAAATACACGGCGATCAAAACATAACCTTCCGGCATTTTCAATGCGAAGGTAACCAGGCGTTCAGCACTGAGAGGTCCTGATGCTGCACTGGGTGTATAGTCTGCCAAGGTTATCTGTTCCTCGGCGGGCACGTCGAGATTCTGAGACGCATCGCGATGCAGATAGGAATCGTACTGAAGCGGTGACGGAACATAATTGGAAGTTTGGTTTAATTTCAGCTCGGCGCGAGTCTCTACTACATTTTTCTGTCACTTCCTGTCTGTCACGCTCGTTTCCCTCCACCCTCTGCTCTCCTCTGATCTGTGTTTCACCGGGCGACTTGCACACTGCGACACGCTGCCGTCTGCTAGCTTATCGATCTGTTTCAATAATGCTGGGCTTATAAATGTGCTGCTATAAGTAAGAGAGAAAAAAGAGCTATGAGTAAGAAAACATCTGCAAATTCATACAGTATGAAATGTAATCGGCTTTCAGGAGCTGCTATGTGAAAACCTCATTTGTGTAGATGGCAGAACCCTTGTAGTGTATTGTTTTTGTAAGGTCCTGAGGTGGCTCACACCGGGCTGGTCTCATCCAACCTATGAAAAATTAAAAGAAGATGTATTTCTATTGTAGGGGGCCAATTATGGAATAACGTTAAAGTGGATATAAAAATGGTCAACTCATTTTTGGTTTTCAAAGGGATTATTTATTAAACAATTATTGAGGGTTATAAGTGTGATTGAAATGTATTAATATGGAAGATGTATGTGGATATATATATATATTATTTTTGATTTTCTTTGTTACTTTTCTTTATTTTATATTAATTTTCTAATTTATTTGATAATAATTTAGGATTGAAATATATAAGCATTTTTTGCTTCTACCTATACCTTTTCAGTCTTTCTGTTTTGTATATTATATAGAATAATATTGTATTGTATTGCAATGATTGACTGAATAAAATACACAACAACAACAAAAAGATTGTGCAGTAATTCAAGATGAGCTGGATGGGTTCAACAACCAGCAACCCATCAGCCAGGAGGCAGCTGTTAGTTCTCCATGAGAAGCGAGAAGTCAACGTCCATTTATTCATCCGTGGTTATTTAAACCCAAAACGACAATATTTTCCGAAACCTACCTCAGTAAGATTTGTTGCCTGTGAAAGAAAACATGATAACTCTTCAGTATCATACAAACCGTTGCATGAGGATGAGTGCAGCTTTTTACATGATCAGATGTATCTGACTGCTTGTTTTAACCCTCCTGTTACCTTAGGGTCAATTTGACCCCATTCAATGTTTAATGTTGGTGTTCTTTCGGGTCAATTTGACCCCAGGCTGTTTTTCACTGTGTCAAACATATCACGTACTGTGGCGGAGTCCAGCCGGACGATAGTGAAGCGTACTGGTGCTTCCAGAATTTCCTTTATTCATGTTCAACATTGAGGCTTAATTTTCAGAAATCAGCGTAAGAGCTAATGGAACAAATACAACAGAAATTAACTCTTAAGAGTTTAAATATTAAATAGATGACATTCATATATACATGTGGACATTAATCACAAAATGTTCTCAAGTTACGAGATTTACCTCTACTTCCGGTCTCGCCGGAAGAACTTCAAAATAAAATGACCTAAAAGATACCAAGGCACTTACAAAATAAAGGCTGATGTGAAATAGTCACCATATTAAAAGAACTTTTTCAGAGTCATTTACAAAGCGTACTGATGTTTACAGAATTTCCTTAATTCATGTTCAACCATGAACCTTGTTGACGACATACATTTAAGAATTTCTCTTTTTCCATTTTAATTTCCAGATAAGTAAGAGGTAATGGAACAAATACAACAGAAATGAGCTCTTAAGAGTGTAAACATTAATTAGATGACATTCATATATACATGTGGACATTAATCACAACATGTTCTCTTTCTTAACCCTCCTGTTACCTTTAGGGTCAATTTGACCCCATTCAATGTTTAATGTCGGTTTTCTCTCGGGTCAATTTGACCCCAGGCTGTTTTTCACTGTCAAACATATAAGAAATATCAACTTTTTAATATATTTAAAGGGCTATTTAGGTAGTCAACAAACAAACATAAAGTACCTCACACTTAAACTTGGAAAACAATATTAATTCTAATAATTTTCTGGAGGTTTTAATTGCTGGGGTCAAATTGACCCCAAGGGTAAAATATGTCAGCAAATATAAAGGTAACAGGAGGGTTAATTGATGATGATAAAGTCGCCATGTGCAGGAGTACAGAAAAGAAAACCGCTGCTCTGTATAATAATACCTCAGAGGACATGTGTGTCGTACTGCATGTCCCTCGTGCGTGTTCTATGTGCTGCTTCTTCTTACATACTAGGATTCATTATCTATTCCAGCCTTGCTGAGAAAATTGTCGGTTTGGTGAAAATGTAATTACATGTCTCGCATGTACAATTAAATAAAAATGCAGAATTCAAACCCCACTGCTGAATCCTTCCACTTGTACTGTCAGAGATGCCATCTTCAAAACAAAGCACAGATCAACAAGCTGAAGATGTTCTCACAGGAGAATGAACCTGTCAAAAAATATGTTTTGTTGTCATTTTATTTTTATTGTCGATTTAAAAATATTGTTTTTACGTTTTATTTCAGGAAACAAAACAATGGATTTATCTTTCTTTTGATTTATCTTTTCACTCTGACAGTTCTTCCTGTTCAAGGCACACATTAAGGTTCATATACAACTAACCTGTGTGTCTTTGCACTGTGGAAACGGACATCGACACGTCCATTTGTATCCCAGCAGAGTATTCCAGTCATCCCTTTCTCCAGAAACATTTTCCAAATCTTCTGGGGGAAACCCTGAGGCGTTCCCCGAACAGACACGATTTAAAATCCCTGAAAAAAGATGACCCCTTTCAATGTGAACGAGCAGCGGCTCCCTTTCTAATATCTTAGCTCCTCATATATCTCCAAGGATGAGCCCAGGCCCCCGATGAAGAAAGCTCATTTCGGATCCCGTGTATCAGCAAAGCTCATGACCCTAGAGGAGGTCAGAACCTAGACCTTTGTCTTCCGGCTAAGAATCAAACCACGATTTAACCCCAGATTAGTTTACAGTTTTAAACCAAAGCTGCGTTGTGAGCAAAGACTGTGAAAAACAAAAGAACTCAAACTTATTCAACTTTGGTTTCTCTTTTCTGTCTTTCATCCTCACATGTTTTATCCCCCCCTTTCCGTCTCCTTTCTCCACTCTAACCTTATCCTTCTGTCCTTACGCTCACCAATCAATCCCTCTTTCACCTCCTTCCCTCCCTCACGGCCCTAACCCATTCTTTACTTCCCTTCTCCTGTCCACATTTCCTTACTTCCTTAATTCCTCTCTTCTCTCTCTGTCTCTCAGCGTTCTCCGGGAGACTCCTCCCGTCAGTCTGCTTGTCCAAACCCCCGGAGAGGAAAAAGACTCGATGAATAACAACCTGCTTCAGCACGTCATCTCCATGGGGAAGAAGGGGAGGGAGGGCAAGGTAGACGATAGGGAGAAAGGAAATAAAAAGGAATGAATGGACTGATGGAGAGAATCATCGTGATGTCTGGAACTCCAGTGGGATCAACCTGGGGGAGTGTTAATTAGAAAATGATTCTCCTCCTCCTTAGGAACTTTCCTCCTTTTCCTACTCCTCCTCCTCCTCTCCCTCTCACCTATCCTCCTCTTCTACCACCTCTTTTCTCTCACTCCCAGCCTCCTTTATGCATCCACCCTTCTGTCTTTTAATTCCCGGAGAATTCACACCTTCACCTCGCTGTACCCCTCCGTCTTCTTCACACAGGCTTTAACTCCAGGAATAATAAATGGAAACTTAAATGAAATGGTGTCTTTCATCTGAGTCAGATCTGTTTTTATCACTGCTGCAATTAACCTGAAAATCAGATCAGGGGCCACCTGTTTAGCGTGACTAATTGGTACAACTTCTATTGCTATATTGACATTGGCATTTAATTTATAGATGGTTCTTGAAATGCTTTCTTTGATGGTTGGTCTATAATTGGAAAAATATTCAATTTTAAACTTACATTTTCAAATTTAATTTAAAGAAAACACACAAAAGTATAGTGTTGTAACATTTCAATCATGTGTGATAGAACATTCAACCCCCCATCCCCCACCCCCATGAAATTCACTTTGGTCACTGCCTTGTGCATATATTGTGTTTCCTCTGTATACTTAGTATTTTAGTATCAGTATTTAGTATTGTTATTGTGTTTTATTTGCATCTTTTATTTTTGTTAATGCTCTAATGTGCACCTGCTGCTGTGATCCTGAAATGTCCCCACTGTGGGACTAATAAAGGATTATCTTATTTTTATCTTATCTCATGTTATCTTATCTCATATTATCTTATCTCATATTATCTTATCTTATCTTATCTTAAAAAACAGTGAGAATCACACAAACCCATTCTCACTTCCAACTCTACTTTCTAGCAATTCACGTCACTCAGTGACTTCCAACTCACGTGATAAATGCCAACGTTAACGTTTAGTTTCGCAGCGGAGACGAGCACGACCTCCCTGGACGAAACTCCGGTGTTTGTTTGAACCATTCGTATAATAATAGTAAATGAAAGACAAGGAACAACACATTACACATTTATTCAAATATATACAGATGGAGCAAATGAGCCCAAACATGGAAATACTGGGTTTGCTTTTGTTGTCCCACATTTAAACATAAGCCTGAAGGAAAGAACACCAGTTACCAGTCTATAGTCAAGATGGTGTTAAGTTGTAATAGTTTATTTTGATAACATCTGCAGAGGTCTTATGGTTTAAATTAATACATATAGAAAGATATTATAATAGACAATATTAAGGAGAATATTGATATTGTTATTAATGTATTATGAAGCATAGGGGTAATGTTTACTCTATGTAAATGGCAAGAATTAATGTATGTTGCATGAGAGTGACTGTATGTTAGTATTATAGATTGACGAAGCCGGTTGAAATCCGTGACTTACTATAACAAGAGACTTTTATTGTGAAGGTGACTTTAATTGACGGGAATCTTATTGTGAAAGCGACTGAAACCGGAAGTGACGTTTGACCGGCGCAAGAGAGGATTATGAAACGGCGTGTTTTTAGAGAGCTCGTCCTCTTTTTCAGGTGAGCTCGACGGAGGAGGCTGTGAGCTCCCAGGTGAAGCTGGGAGCCTGCAGCCTGGACACGAGGGAGAGCGCGTTGAATGTTTGATTCACTTTTCTTGCCATTAAATGTTGATAACTTAATCCATGCGTGTCCGGAAGCCTGTTTCTCCACCATCTGCGTAGTGCCCCAGTTTTGAGAATACCTTATAATTTGGAAACCACGGAAGGCGGAACTGAGATGGCCGGCAGAGTTACGGGACTTCCACGCGTTGCTGCGGTGAGTAGCCCGCGCTAAGCTATCGAACTATTTATGCCGTCGGAGCACGACGGGGCACAAGCCCGCCGGAGAGTTTAACAAGCAATCGACGCTGTGTGTGTGTGTGTGTTTTTGTGTTTTATGTGTGTTTTGTTCCAGTTGCGTTAGCATGTTCTGCATGTTTTGCGATACAGCTACTGGTGCAGGTCTCCCACGGTTGGCCGCGTGGTTGGTCGCACGTTGTTAGCGTCGCTGAGATGTAGATGTGTGCGCGATTGTGTGTGTTTGTGTTATTTTGTAGATATTTTTCAATGTTTAGTCTCTTTTAATGTTTTTCTACGCTTTATCTTGTGTGTGTGTGAGGCCTTGTTGGTGAGGCTGGGTGCCACGTGCGCGTGTGAGTGGCCTGTGTGTGCGCTTTACACCAGGTGTGTCGCTGCTGCAACAGCGTTTGTGTGTGTGCTTCACGTTTATTTAGTGCATATTTTTTGTCATATTGTGCGATCCTCGTTGTTCGTTTGTTTTGTGAGTAACACGTTTTTGTAGACAAGACTTGCGGCTAGTTGATGTGCAAGAGAAGTTAGTACTACAAGCAGGACCAATATAGTGGCTGTCAAGTTGCAGTGTAGATGTTCGGGTCTTATGCTGACAATTCTGATAAGTGTGCAGTTGCGTGGCAGTTCGTGGACAAGGATCATTACCCCCATTGTGGCCTATAGGTGTGACTGTAGCATTAGCTTGGTAGTTTGGCGCACATAGTTTAATCGGACGAAGGCAGCGGGGTCTCACTAAGACCACGCTAGATATCTAATATAATATCCTAAGTTAGTGCGTGAACGTTGCTATTTACGAGATTAAAATTACATAACGTAAGCTTGGCGGACGTCGACGAACGTCGCAGTTACAAGATCATTAGACCGCATAAATCAGTGAGGTTGCTCGTGTCTGTGGTTTTAGCCGATTCACAAAAGGGGACCCTCTGATCCACTTGGATACGAAAAGTACAGCGTGTTTTTGTTTTATGTTTGTCCTGTGTTAAATCCACCATTTTGCGTTCGTCTGAGAAGGAGGGACATTTGGTCTTTTGTTCGACCACATGTTGTGGGGGTTGAATACATTTACATAAGTTAGGACGCCATTACACATTCGAGATGGCGCCTACTAGTGGACGAGGCATGCTAGGGCTTAACCTAACCATATTGAATAGAGTTTCTTGATTTTTGATTAATATTGCCATTTTTGGATTACAGTGGATTGTTTGATGTTTCCATTATTGCTTGTTTGTGGAATGGCTCGTGTTTTTATCAGTTGCCTTTGACAGATTGTCGATTTTTGAGTTTCAATTATTGATGTTTGCCTTGTGTTATTGATTTTTCATTTGCTTTTCCACAGATTGCCGTCTTTGGATTTCTGCGGTCGGCTTATTCATAATTGGCAGTATTGATTAATTTAACAGCTTCTCCCATTTCACAGAAGAAATAACATTTGTTTCATTGGTTAGAAAAACACCTTTTTAAATGAACATTTTCATGCTGTTCAATTTGACTGTATAACTGTATTGCTTACCTAATTTGCATTTTTCCCCCCAACTGCACCGCACCCACAATTAGACACATAGTGTAGAATAAAATAGGATTTTTCTGTGCTCTACATTTACATTTCCTTACATATATTAAGCCTATCAGTACCTGATCCCTTTAACAATGTCAGAATCGACGTCAATCAAGACCCCTGTCGCTTGGATAGAGAATGTTTCTCTACACTGCCATGAATGGTAGAGAAAGCCGACAGACTGCACCACTACAAGAAGCTGAGGAAGCAGCAGGAATGGCATGCAGAGGGCTTACTTGATGTAACAACCCTGGAGGGGCCCCACATAAGAACAGAAACTTAGCAGCAGAAGACCAGAAGCAAGACAAGAAGTGGTTCCGATCCCGACCAGCAGAGAGCGCCAAAGCCAAGAACGCTCACAAAGAAGAAGCTCCCCGACTGGAACCCTGCATAAAGAGGCAGCCCTGGAACCAAGGGCCCAGTGGTTGAACTCAAAGGAGGCAGAATTGAGTCAGACCCACGTAGCATGGTCGCACAGCTGCAGAAGGATTTAGCTGAGTCCAGGACAAGGGAGCGACAGCAAGAAGAAGAGGAGAGACAGAAAGTTAAAGTACGTGACAAACAGATGGAAGAGGAGAGACGACGAGAGGAGAGAAGACGAGATGAGAGGCAGAAAGCTGAAGAAAGTCGGAAAAGAAAGGAAGAGGAGAGAAAGAAAGAGCCCCATCATCCCCTGCTCAGCCCAGAGCCCAGCCACAGATGCCACTGGAAGCCAGATGCAACCGAGAGAACTCCCCTTCCCCCAGTAGTACATCGACCCCCACCCCTAGTACAGACCCCCAGGCCCATCAAGATGCTCTCACACCTATGACCACCCCGCCAGCCATCAGTCCTGCCCCCCAGCACCTGCAGTCAACAATGGAGCTGCATTCATGAGTCTGCACCACAACAACAGAAGCAAGACTCATCCCAAGAATTGGACTTCAAGGTCACATTGAACGTGCCTACAAGCTGGACCAGAGAACTAGGTCCCCACGGAGAGCCAAGCAGACTCCGCCAACAGATGACTTCCAGCATCAACTAAGGAGATACCAGCCCCCATACAAGAGCGCTACCACAGACAGAGCGCCCCCAAGACAAAGAACAACAGCATATCCAAGCTCACAACACCGAGCACCGGGTCACCCAGTACAAGCCGTACAGCCCAAGGAATATACTTCATCACGGTCCAGCTGCCCCCATAGAGGGAGGAGGAGTCCCCTGGAAAGGCACTCGATGCTGCCACCGGGATCCCCTTGGCAGTCGGAGACGTGAGGGCAATCCTGGCAAAATGCTCCTCGCTGAGAGAGCTAGACGACCTGGAGAGAGATGCTGGCTGCTCATCTGCCCATAACAGCCAAGATGTGGACACTGTCAATATACACCTGTTCGCTGCCATCAGAACACAGTGGCCTTTTACCCCTGACATGGCCAACCTGTCTGGCATCAAGTTAAGACCAGATGAAGATCCCTATCACTGCACCTACAACTACACCACTCCTGTCGACGACGCCTACCAACAAGCCTGGGACGAAGAAAAGGAGGTGACATTGAAGTCATCAGACCAGAAGACATTAAAAGAAGGCGTTGCCGCTGAATGCCTGCAGTCTCCCGACCAACGAGACTGGTACGCACTGCAATCTGACTCTGCCCCTCACATCACACTGCTGAGAGGAGCAGGCCACGAAGCAAGAACTCTTGGCCCCATGATGAAAGCAGTCTCAAGAGTAAGGTGGATTTCTACCACATCCCCCTGTCTGTCACACACCCCCGATGGTGACTTTTGGAAAATACAACAACATTCGTATTCTAAAGGACTGCTCCAACAACTTGACCTTGACAGAAATCATGGGAGAGAACATTCCAATCATCCTGCCACTGATGAAATGCTAGAAGACGTGCCGCCCCAAATATGGTCAAGTGGAGACTACGATGTTGGTCACACCGCCCAACACAACGTGGAAATGATTATCCCCTGAAGCAAGAACAGAAGGACGGCATACGAGAGACCATCCAAGGCTTGTAAGAAGCAGGAGTGCTGATTGACACAAAGTCCAAATGGAATACTCCAATATTGCCAGTTCCCAAATCCGGCAACAAAGGCTGGAGGATGGAACATGACTTGAGAGCCATCAACAGTGCCACAACGCCACAGAACATTAACCTACACAGCAGTGTCCTGCTTGTCACCAAAACAACGGCAGACAATACACCTATTCCAGAATGCCGCAAGGCTACAGAGACAGCCCGGGATTATTCAATGCAGCCCTGAAGCAAGACCTCAAAGACCTCACCATTCCAGAAGACACAGTTCTCGTACAGTATGTAGATGACATACTGCTTGCTGCACCAACTGCTGCAGTCGGCCTCAGAGTGACCAAAGATAACGCTGCTCTCCAGAGCAGGTTATAAAGTCAAGCGCTCTAAAACACAGATTGCAAGAAAAAACAGTGACATTCCTGGGAAAACACAGCCACAGGAGACTCCAGCGCATTGTCTGCAGGACAGAGGTCTGCCATCTTGAGTGCAGCAAAACCAAAGACTGTACAAGACATGCTGTCATTCCTTGGCCAAACTGGATACAGCCGCCATCACGTTCCTGACTTCACGCCTCTCACACAGCCACTCCGAGACATGTTGGCTGAAGCAGGAAACCGTAACCTGAAAGCCACATTGACATGAACCACTGATGCAGAACACTCATTCACAGCAATGAAGCAGGAGGTCAGCAAAGCCATGAGCACCTTCATGCAAGAGGGAGGACAACACCAGCCTGCCTCCCAACAGAAGCAAGATGCCATAATTCCTTGGCAACAGGGACAAGCGGATCCCAGAGACTGAGCCATGTTTCCTCCAGTTTGGATACTGGATGCCAGACTGCCAGCAAGAAGAAGACCGAGAGGAGGACCTGTCATCTGTCACATGTCATCTGTCACCTGTCACCTGACCTGTCATCACAGCCATCGATGGAGCAGCACCTCAGGATTGTGCATTGCCTAATTGCACCATGAAGTACCACCACTCTCCACTTGAACACTGTCAGTGTGGAATATCCAGAGACATCACAAGAACGTTGATCCAAGCAAGAAGTTTGGCCAAACATCAGAAGCCGACCACAACATGCGTCCACCTTGAGTTTTCTGAATCAAATGTTGTTTCAGAAAAAGGAGGGATAGAGGAGATAGCTAATGTACTACAGCTCAAGCGAGACCATAGAGGGGTGAGCAGGTTGCACAAAGCAACTGGGATCCCTGTAATGTGTCACGAGCTCGAGGTCAACACAGAACAAGGCGTTCACACATTTTTGACTTAAAGTGCGTTCTCTATGACAGCAACAAGACAAGATCTCAAAAGTCTTACAACAGCCACATCAACTTTGTCAACGAGCCCAACAACATGGCAGACGGATTACAAGTTAACCTGGAAGAACCACATAACTGTACGGAGATTGCACGAAAAGATCTCAAGGTCAGAATGGACTTGAGAAAGAACCACTGGACAGTCCTGACTGAACACTGTTCACTGATGGACACTGCCACAGAGGAAAAGAGAGCAACAGCAACATCAACAACAGAAGAGACTTTCAACCATTGCAGCTGAAATCATCCCACAACCAGCATCTTCACAGCTCACAGAATTAGTGGTTTTGACAAAACCACTGGAACACGCCAAAGGAAAATCAGTCAACATTTACACCGATTCAGCTTATGCATATGGAGCCGTGCATGTCGACGGTCCCCAGTGGTTGAGAAGAGGATTCTTAACTACAGCAAATGCACCAGTAAAGCACAGAAGCCAGTTGGAGCAACTACCAGCTGTCATCCTGCTACCACACAAAGTAGCAGAAATGAAATGCAAGGGACATCAGAACTTGACAACGACGGTGGCAAGAGGCAACGACAGCCATTGACACACCGGAACTCCCAAAACTTGGATAAAAGGACATTAAGCGCATGCAGAAAGAAGCAGGAGTTTATGAGCAGAATCAGTGGGCACACAAAGGAGCCAGCCAGAGGGTCTCTGGAGATCACATGATGGACGCATGGTGGCACCTGCGAAGATGTGTCAAGGACTCATAAGACAGGCACATGGTCCCTCTCATGTGAATCCCAGAAGAACGGAGCAGGAGGTCTCATCCTCTGGTGGCATCCCTACATGACAGATATGGCATTCGAGGAGTGATCAGGTCTGACTGGCACAGTTTTGCAACCAAACACATTCACATTCACACAGGAGCAGACTATCGCCCAGGGAGGGGATAGCAGAGTTCATGGCGTGGCTTTGGAGAATATTTGAGGAATGAACTAACCACAGTTAAGTTTTTCTTTGAGCAGGTTACCGGAGCCCGCCAGTGGACTAAGTCCAGGCGAATGGGGTGCTCTGAGGTCATTGCAAGGACCTCGGAGCGCCCTCGATGTGAGTGGTCTCACACAAGTGACACCATTTCACATTTTTGTAATTATGTTCATATCTGAGACATTAGAGCGAGAGTTAGGACTGCAACACAGGAAGATGTGTGCAGATAACATCGACTCTCACTGCTCACCGTCTCCTGTCATTAATGGCACCTCGAGGTGCAAATGTTTTGTTTTTCCCCATAAGCTGTTTTAGGGGTTCGAGCACGAGAAAGGAGGGTGCTGGACGAATACCTGCCTGCTATCAGATCCTAGTAGGATTTGAATATTTCTATGCCCTAGTCAAGGGCCATAGATAGGATCAATTACATTTATCATAACCATTAAAGATAAATAAAGTTAGATTGGATTGGATAAGTAATTGAGACTCTGTTGGACGACGGATGGCCATTTAATAGATGATTCCTCCCACACGGGGTTGAGAAGCTGTTCCTCCGACTCAGTTAAAGATTGCGAATTCAAGCCTAGAAAGTATTAGATACTTATTTAAATATAGACATTATGATATAGACAATTATTCATAGTCAAGTGTCACATTCTGTATAGAGCCGCCCTAGTGGCCGCTGTGTGGTGTTGTGTTTTCTCATTTTCTCCAACAGCTACACCTGACGCTCCAGCATCGACCTCCATCGTGTGCTGACTGCCTGCTGTGAGGACCTGCCATGAGGAGCTGACCACAGGAGCATCGGACACCATCATCACCCGGCTCAGAGACTGAGGAGCAGACGGAGAGCCATGCTGAGGACACCTGCGATGCCATTCGGAGCAGAGGACAGAACGATGAAGAGGGACAGATGACATCATGTGGATATGCGAATCCACCGACCGACGGACGGCGCAGCCAGTGAAAACCATGAGGAATCATATCTCCCCAGGGGCTGGGACGCCCGGGAGGTATGAGACAGGTTCCAGAGAGACAAGGCTTTTCCGACCTTTTGGATGACGGCAGAGAACCACGGCATGCAGGTAGCTGCATGTAAGCCGAGATCCTTGAGAAGTCCTCAGCTGAGATTTAGTGAGTGTGAATTGCTGGTAGACAGTTAACTGCTTGCAGTCTGTGGACGCAGTAGTTCATGCTCCCTCAGCTGAGTGGGACGATCACAACCATCATTGACAATCTGCTTGGAGAAAGGAGGGATGCTGAGACGAGAAGGAGTGCCGAGCGGGTATGCGGAGGGACTGGATTCACAGGGATGCACAGACACCTGCACAGAGACACTTAGACAGTGCACACGTTACATCAACCGGAACCATCAGGACAGCAAGATTTTTCACCTGTGTGATGAATACATTCACACTGACACTTCGTGTTATTTAGTTTCCTTGAGAAGCAGGGATGCAAGGAGGGAATGATGTTCTTCCACAGGGATGCTGAATGATAATGAGTGCTTATAAAAATGTTGTACAATGTTTGTTTACATAGAGGGTCAAAATAAAAGGGCTATTACTGGGTTGTTTATACTATTGGATAAGTATAAAAGGAGGGATTGTTAAGTTGTAATAGTTTATTTTGATAACATCTGCAGAGGTCTTATGGTTTAAATTAATACATATAGAAAGATATTATAATAGACAATATTAAGGAGAATATTGATATTGTTATTAATGTATTATGAAGCATAGGGGTAATGTTTACTCTATGTAAATGGCAAGAATTAATGTATGTTGCATGAGAGTGACTGTATGTTAGTATTATAGATTGACGAAGCCGGTTGAAATCCGTGACTTACTATAACAAGAGACTTTTATTGTGAAGGTGACTTTAATTGTCTGAATCTTATTGTGAAAGCGACTGAAACCGGAAGTGACGTTTGACCGGCGCAAGAGAGGATTATGAAACGGCGTGTTTTTAGAGAGCTCGTCCTCTTTTTCAGGTGAGCTCGACGGAGGAGGCTGTGAGCTCCCAGGTGAAGCTGGGAGCCTGCAGCCTGGACACGAGGGAGAGCGCGTTGAATGTTTGATTCACTTTTCTTGCCATTAAATGTTGATAACTTAATCCATGCGTGTCCGGAAGCCTGTTTCTCCACCATCTGCGTAGTGCCCCAGTTTTGAGAATACCTTATAATGGCAACTATTCCATTGGATAAGGCGATCAACTTAAAAAGGTCTCATTAAAGGTAGATAGTTATAATGTGGCTGCAGCTATCTTTGCGCATGCAGACTTTGTATTTTTCTGACACATTTCTCATGGGGTTTAATGGAAGGTTGGAGGGTGTCGCAATATATATTTTTAGCTACAGCTCAATGATGTTTCCTGTAATCCTGCCCGTCCAGATTGTAATCAGTGACATCATTCTGGAGTGAAAATGTTGCACTCTTTACATTGTTCAGTTTATTTCAGTTTATTTTGTATATCCCATTCTCACAAATTACGAATTAGCCTCAGAGTGCTTTACAATCTGTTCACATAGACATCCCTGTCCCAAAACCTCACATCGGATCAGGAAAAACTCCCAAACAACACTTCAGGGGGAAAAAAGGGAAGAAACCTTCAGGAGAGCAACAGAGGAGGATTCCTCTCCAGGATGGACAGAATAGAATAGAATCAGCTTTAATGGCCATGTAGGTTTGCACATACATGGAATTTGACTCCGGTTTCACTTTGCTCTTCCGTACTTATACACACACACAATATACAATAAGCGGGATAAATATAAAAAAGACATTAAAGACAGTAGTCAAAAAGTGCAGATAGTGCAGATGGAAGAGTCTGATTAATTGTTCATCATGGTGACGGCCAGTGGAAAGAAGCTATTTCTGTGTCTGGTGGTTTTGGCGTACAGTGCTCTGTAGCGCCTACCAGAGGGCAGGAGTTGGAACAGCTTGTGTCCAGGGTGTGAAGGGTCTGCAGTGATCTTTCCTGCCCGCTTCCTGACTCTGGCGGTGTACAGGTCCAGAATGGAGGGGAGGCTGGAACCAATGGTTCTTTCTGCAGACCTGACGATCCGCTGTAGTCTGACTCTGTCCTGTTTGGTGGCCGATCCAAACCACACAGTGATGGAAGAGCAGAGGACAGACTGGATGATGGCGGAGTAAAAAAGGATCAGCAGCTCCTGAGGCAGGTTGAACTTCCTGAGCTGGCGCAGAAAGTACAGCCTCTGCTGGGCCTTTTGCGGATGGTGTTAATGTTGGAGGCCCACTTCAGGTCCCGGGAGATTGTGGATCCCAGAAACTTGAAGGTCTCCACCGCAGGAACAGTGCTATTTTGTATGGTGAGCGGGATAGTGTTGGGGGGCTCCTCCTGAAGTCCACTGTCATCTCCACAGTCTTGAGCTTGTTCAGCTCCAGGTGGTTCTGTCCACACCAGAGGACCAGCCGTTCAACCTCCCGTCTGTACGCAGACTCGTCACCGTTCCTGATGAGGCCGATGACCGTTGTGTCGTCTGCGAACTTCAAGAGCTTAACAGACGGGTCCTCTGAGGTGCAGTCGTTGGTGTAGAGGAGAAGAGCAGTGGAGAGCACACATCCTGGGGGCGCCAGTGCTTATGGTCCGGGTGCTGGATGTGGTTTTCCCAGCCTCACCTGCTGCGTCCTGTCTGTCAGGAAGTTTGTGATCCACCGGCAGGTGGGGCTGGCACGGCGAGCTGGGAGAGTTTGGGTTGTAGAACCTCCGGGATGATCGTGTTGAATGCAGAGCTGAAGTCCACAAACAGAACCCTTGCATATGTCCCTGGGGAGTCGAGGTGTTGCAGTAAATGGTGCAGTCCCATATTTATTCTGTCATCCACCGACCTGTTTGCACGGTAGGCAAACTGCAGGGGTCCAGCAGGGGCACTGACGTCCTTCAGGTGGGTCAACACCAGCCTCTCAAGGACTTCATGACCACAGACGTCAGGGCGATGGGTCTGTAGTCATTTAATCCTGTGATGGAGGATTTCTTGGGCACCGGGATGATCAAGGAGCGCTTGAAGCAGGAAGGGACTTCACACAGCTCCAGTGATCGGTTGAAGATCTCCGTGAAGATGGGGGACAGCTGGTCAGCACAGACTTTCAGGCAGGAGGGGGACACGCCGTCTGGGCCCGGAGCCTTCCTGATCTTCTGCCTCTGAAAGAGCCGAC
The DNA here is from genome assembly GCF_029220125.1 of Pseudoliparis swirei. NCBI lineage: Eukaryota > Metazoa > Chordata > Actinopteri > Perciformes > Liparidae > Pseudoliparis > Pseudoliparis swirei. The sequence continues at coordinate 23,013,879 of NC_079407.1, forward strand.
TCACATCCTCTTCGCAGATCCTCAGTGCCGGTGGGGGGTTGGATGGGAGAGGTGAGGCAGAGAGTGGGGGTGATTGTTCGATGATGGAGCAGTTGGGCGGGGTGGAAGTGGGCTTGTCGAACCTACAATAGAAGACATTCAGGTCGTCAGCCAGTCGGTGATTGTCCTCAGTGGGGGGGGGATGGTCTCTTGTAGTTGGTGAGTACTTCCAGGCCTCTCCAAACTGACGAGGGGTCGTTGGCTGAAAACTTTTTTTCCAGCTTTTCAGTGTAGCTCTTCTTAGCTACCTTGATCTCCCTAGAATAGATGTCATGTGTACAGAAGGACAGAGTTAGAACACATTCAATGAATATGAGTGAATATGTTTGAATAGTTGATAGTAGGCATTGGACCACGATCCAGACCTCCATGATCCATCGGGCCGATAGAGGTAGAGAGGAGGAGTGGGCGGGGCATCAACAGGGCCATGGCATAGTTGGTAGTAGGCATACTCCACGATCCAGACCTCCGTGTCTGGATTTTTGACTTTCGAGGAAGCTTGGTTGAGCGATGAGAAGAAAATATCACATGATCTCATCCATCACTGATCCAAGTGGACTAAAACAACATTTCTTCTGCAACATACTCATCTGTAGATGCTTGACTCTCCCCGATGTGTTTCAGTCTCAGTCTCAGTTGGTGGAGTCATGTGGAGCAGGTCGAAGACTAAATCTGCCACACATCTTCACCAATCAATCTTTTCTTTTTTCTACCCGTCATTATCTTGTCAGTCTGGCTTAAGTGAGGATTTCTGGCCACGAACATCGTAATGTGGAAACTACATTCAGCTACCACAACTCAACAAGAACAGAAGGACATTCAGCACAGCAACAGTTTCCTAGGACGGAATCAAAGGTTTCAGGTTGGTGAGATACCAAACCTCCGGGTGTGAATGTTCCTGCTGTTTCGAGGTTTCGGGTCACTGCCATGTGATTCATGGGAGCCGATGACCCGCTGATTCTTCCTGGTATACAGTGGGAGGAAGCTGAGCTTCAGGATGAGAAAACAAACAAGTAGCCAGCGAGAAGCAGCAGAAACTGTCGGCACGCTTCAGCCAGCAAGGGAGCGCAGACCTGACCGACATACAAAATATCTGTTTGCTATGGAAAGATACAGCAAAGTTCTGTTCTCTGAGCTTCTTCTGGCTTTGGTGAGACACGCATGCTTTTAGTGCAAGTAGTCGTTTTCTCATGAATTTCGAGACACCCTGACTTCTTTCTGCAGCCGGAGGAGTCGCCCCCTGCTGCTCGGTAGAGGGAATTTCAGTTCTAACCCTTGTGTTGCCTTCGGGTCATTTTGACCCGATTACATATTTAACCCTCCTGTCGCCTTCGGGTCAATTTGACCCGATTCAATGTTTAATGTCGGTGTTCTTTCGGGAGTCAACAAACAAACATAAAGTACCTCACACTTAAACTTGGAAAACAATATTAATTCTAATAATTTTCTGGAGATTTTAATAGCTGGGGTCATATTGACCTCAAGGGTAAAATATGTTAGTAAATATAAAGGTAACAGGAGGGTTAAACATTGAATCGGGTCATATTGACCCGAAGGCGACAGGAGGGTGAAACATTGAATCGGGTCAAATTGACCCGAAGGCAACACAAGGGTTAAGACACTTCCGCATTCGCTTCACTCGAGTAAAATAAACGTCCATCTTTACAGGAAGCAACTCAGTTGGGTTTATACAACATAACTACTTTGTTCGTTTCAGGAAATTGTTGGTGTTTTGGTTCAAATAATTTCGGAAGTGCCATCACTGAAGTACGAAAGTTACATGAAAAATAAATCTACGTTGACATCTCATTTACCGATCAACGGTCTCCTTGCTTAAATATCGGCATTCTTAGGCCCAATGCACTGCCCTGTGGGCTGTTGCAGTCTTTATACATTCATCAATACGTGGATAACATATAAAATGATTTCAAGGAATATCTATGAATCGGAAACAAGTATAACCTGGAATACCGCATGAGACCTTCATATTATTAATATCGGAGCCGGGGAGCCCTGCCGCCTCTTTGCAGCAGCGTGGAAAGAAGTTAAAAATCTTAGTGATGCTCAGTGAGTGTTTATGCAGAAGAAATTAAGAGCCCGCTCACTTGTTTTAAGCCATCCAGTTGGATATGCACACCAGCTAAATGTAATGAGATTTACAAAGTGAAGATGACTCCCGAGAGGGAAAAGTAATTAAAACTATAATCAAGCACGACTCTCTCTCTCTGTCGTTTGTGTGCCTGCCAGTGTTTGTCACGTGTGGCAAACCCTCACTTGTGGAGCTTCTTCACCGACAACTAATGAGTCGATCTTGGATACGTGTCATGTGACAACCTTTCTGCCAGGTTCTCCCGGTGCCAATCCTTTATGTCTCACACACACACACACACACACACTGTCAGCGGCAACCATTTATAAGAGCCTGTCTGGTGGAGCAATTAGTAGTCATTGCACGTCCAAGTGCCTGCATGTGTGCTCTCTTTCACTTAATGAATACGCGGCAGGAAATACAAAAAGGGCAATAGCAACTGTTGACATTAACCTTTTCCGCGTGGATTTGCATAACATAAATGTTTACTGTCTTCCAGATGTTACAAACACGTGCTCAATGTTGTCAGACATGTGGCCATCTGCACACAGATGACGCAGCTCAGTCTTGGAGATTTGTGTTCACGCATGTACAAACAACAGCATCCATCCTGTCGACAGTTTATACAACAAGCTGCGAAAAGACAGATACGCACAGTTATTGTGTGTATGGTGGGAGTCAAATGGAGGCACACACTCATTATAATTACAGCTCTTCATAGCCGCACGTACAATATAGCTACAATTGTCTTTCTGTAAAAAGCCTCATTTGTGTTTACAGGACAAAAGTGTCATTTGTTCCAGCTGTTATTGCTCATATGCATCTCTACCTAGTTTCTATTTCATTGTCATCATACAATGCACGCCACTTCTCATTGAGTTTAACTGAATCCGCCTCCATGCCGGTTAAAAATGAACCGCTGTCCTGTCGAACAAACGACTTTGACTTAGAAGCAGGGAATGAGGCGGTTTGACGCTTTGATGGATTATTTCCTTTTTTTGAATTTGTTTTTATTTATTATAAGACTAAAGCCAATACATAGACATAGCACCTAGAGGACGACGAAACAGTGCGGACGACAAAACAGTGGACAAAACATCATAAAGTCAGAGTATTGAGAAAGAAAAAAAATTAATAAATAAAAATGCATGTGTGCATGTGCGTGTGTGAGCTTCTTTTTTTATTTCATTACATTTTTTATTTAAAGAAACAAAATACATTGAAGGCAGATGTATTTGTATGAGCATATGCATGTACATGGAATTGAATTGGTTTCCAGGCAAGGGGGAAAAAATGAATTAAGATGAATTAACTAATCAATAAGAGGAGTGGTGTCATGTTTGTAAAAGTATAGTGAATGATGACCAGATGAAGTGGTGTTCTGTTGTGTTGTAAATGATAGATCAAGTGAGTTTTTCCATTGAAATATATTCTGACATTAAGTTTTTCCGGTATGCGTGTTATTCCTTGATTTCCAGTTCATTAGTATTGTTTTCTTGCCGATAGTTAGGGCCACGAGAAGTATTTAGCAGTTTGTTTTGCGCAGGTGTATTGATGAAATGTCTGGATGGATTATTTCCTGATGCAGAGACTTCCACCGCATTGCTTAAAAAAAGAACAAATTAAGCCAAAATAAATAATGAAAGATGTTTCCTCACGCTGGCAGACAACTTGCTTCCTGCAGATCAAGACAGTCTGATCCACTGTTAATCATAACACTGACACACACAAACTGCTAATCATGCAACTTTTAGAGACACAGGGACATTTGAGTTGAGATCCCCATCCAGTTAATGAACTCCTTCAAAATCCCATGTTCATGTCTAATTGTCCGTATTTGCAGAGCTCATTATCAGCAATTCAGCTCATCCTGAATATGTCGAGGCATGATGGCTCGCAGCCAGTTAGAGCATTTCTGTAGTAATTATTAATAAACCTTTTCACGGCGGGTGAAAGCGGTACCGGTAGAGGAGACAGAAGCTTCCTGCCAAACCCACACACGACAACCCGTCACTATGTTGGCCTATCAAGGTCAACATAAGGTTATGTTTTTGGCTTTAAAATGTAATATATAATCAAAGTAAATAAACAAATAATATTTCACTTTCATTAACATTTGGTAATTCAATTCAGTTTATTTTATATAACCCAATATCACAAATTCCGCATATGCCTCAGAGGGCTTTACAATCTGTACACATAATGGATGGTAATGGTAATTGTGCTGAATTAATGTCCTAACAAGACAAATTTGCTTTTAGCAATACTTTTTTGTTGGGGATATGGCATAATAAGTTATGGTTGTCAATAAAAAGTGTTTAGTCCATGTACAGCATAGTACAGTTTACAGTTATCCTGTGTCATAATATCAAGACGACATAACAAGAGAGCACAAATACTGAGGAAGCAACAAGGCCAAAATAGAATAATAGAGAAAAAAGGGAAGAGAAAAGTCAATATCTTCTCTACAGATGATATTATCAGTAAATCCACAAAGCAACAGTGGAATTAAACAGTTTTCCTTTCACCAACTAGCCGCAGGGCAACTGTAGTCCAACCAAACCATCTGTCTCAAAACAAGCTTGCTGGATAGCTTGATGGCTATTTAAAGCCAGATGTCACATTGGCTCGCTTCAGCTCACTGTAAGGCTATCAATGTCCAACCATATGTCCTGTAAATTCCACCATTAACTGCGAGTCACAGTTCATTCTCTTTGATTGATAGCCGCTTTTAGCTTTCATTCATCTCTCACCGACGACGTACGAGTAGCCCAGAGCTGTCTCACTCATTGGACTCAACCTCAGGCCGAGTCAAACGTCGCCGACTTCCAGATCCACTGACGTCTTCTTTCAGTGTTCAATTTAGAAGGTTGATGGTTCAAATCCCTGGGAAAGCATTGGGCTCTAAACACTGCCACACTCGTTCAGGAAGCTGGAGCTGGTGTACTGACCAGCTGAGTGGCACAATAATCATTTAGATAGATAGATAGATAGATATATATACTTTATTAATCCCCAAGGGGAAATTTGTCGAGTCAGTAGCAGCAACACACAAGAATAAAAAAACAAAACACAAAATATAAGAAGGGTTAGGGTGATCTGGCAAGAGGTGAACTGTTGTAGAGCCTCATAGCCGTCGGCAGGAATGTTCTCCTGTATCTCTCCTTGTGGCAGCGGAGCGTGAGGAGACGTCTGGAGAAAGTACTCCTCTGTCCCTGTAGGAGGTGGTGGAGAGGGTGGTCCGGGTTGTCCAATATGGACACCAGTTTCTTCAACGTCCTCCTCTCCACCACCTGTTCCAGGTGCTCCAGCTGGCAGCCGATGATGGAGCCAGCCTTCCTAACCAGTTTGTTAAGACGGCTGGTGTCACCGGCTCCGATGCTGCTCCCCCAGCAGACAATGGCAAAGTGCAGCACACTGGCCACAACCGACTGGTAGAATAACTCCAGCATCTTGCTGCACACGTTGAAGGATCGAAGCTTTCTCAGGAAAAAGATTTAGTGCCATATGTCATTTAAATCACTGCCAAAGTGTCTGGGTAAAGCACCGCCTCTTTGCCCAAAGCAAAGAGAAGAAAGGATTGCAACACACACAAAGTGTGACTTCACCCCCCCTCCGTCCCCCCTGACGAGCTGCACAACGGGGTTTTCCACAAAAAACAGACGTCCAAATGAAGTACTGTTTACTGCTATTTGCTGAAGCATATTAACGTTTAACGCTGTTACACCAACCAACGACCGCTAAAAGTCCTTTTAAAAAGCATGCTCCGAAGTCATTTGACGGGCCCATCAACAAATCCGTGTCACTGGGCTCGCTTGTTGTGCCTGTACACCTCTCCAACCTCTCAGCTGTCCGTCAGACATCAGTGTGGCCCCGCCCACAGAGACGAGAGGGGAAAGGACTTATTTTCCGTTGCTGTCCAGTGCAGCAGAGCAGAGGACTGGACACTGGTTAGGTCAGCTCGTCATTAGAGCACCTCGTTAGGACGCGTCCTGCGTCATTTATTCGGGCAGCTCGCCAGACGCAGATAAATGGAGGAAGTTATCTCGGCCAGGAGGTAAATCTAATACAGATTAGTGTGTGTGCGTGATTGCGTGAGTGTGTGCGTGTCATTCCCAGGTCCTCAGATCAAACAAGTGAATCAAGTACCTGATGAAAAACACATTTTGGGTCATGTTTGGATTGCATTTCATAAAATCTGAAGAAGAGCGAATTGAGAAGATGGCTTGAATCCAAAAACTGAGGAAAGGAAAGCATGGCTCCTTCTTTGCATGGCGAGCTGCTGTGTTGCAGATGACTGTTGGCTCAATGTGTAAAAAGATATGATGAAATCACACCATGTTGGGATTTTAAAAGCTGAAAAGTACATGTATAACATCCAACCCCTCAGTTACCCAGACCCAGGTTCTGAATTTCAAAACCAGTGCATGTATCATGAGTAAAACGACCGCAATTAAATGAGTCCCTGACACCAGGATGACAAGTGTTGTAAATCAGATGAAGTGGCTGCTGTTTAACGTGCAGCCCACCAGTGGAAATGTCAACAGGGTAATGGGTATTTTCACAGAAAGTAGACTGAGGAGGTCTGGGGAGAGGAGAGGCCGGCAATCCAAAGTCTTTCAGCTACTGGTGGCAGTGTTTGTCGTGTTATCCCCAAACCTGGAAACACTGCAACCAGAGTTTGGAATTCTGAAAATATTTCTCCCAATAGGCCATTAAACAGGAGTGAAATCTCTGAGTGAACTTGTCATGGAAAGGAACGAGCAAAAGTATATGAGGGAAATGGAGCGAAGAAGATAGGTCGACAGGTTTCTCAAAGGACTATTATACCTGTGTGTATTTTCTCAATGAGCTCGGTTGCCTCTCTTTACACTTGTCACGCCGCTCACTCGGCATCAAGGTTCTTACTTCCTTCAGGAGTCCAAAAGCTGCCATTTACTCTTACAAAGGGTCTCGATCCCGTGTCACAAACATTCTGAGGCTGATCGAAGAGTGAAGGTTTGAGAAGGATGGTGGCTTTAGTCAAACAGGTAAGTGTCAACACATCCCCCTCGTGCTTCACCGCAGTGTTCAAACACACTCATTGTCTACAAGTGTTTCGTTGTTTTAACAATCATGGCATCAAAGTATATATGCACATATAGTGTATATATATATATATATATATATATATATATATTTACACACATACAATATATATAGTTTTTAGATCGTCGGTGGTGGTGCATTTAATTTTCAATTACGCTCCATCCTAATGCTGCGTTCACACCAAAAGCGGTGCAAATTTTTACCGCGAGGAGATCTCATGAAAAGTCAACGAAGAGACGTGAATCATGATTCGCTTCAAGTTGAAATATTTCAAATTTGGCGAAAAATTTGTACAGTAATGATTACCACGTCTTTCTTAGTATTAGTACAGTAATGATTACGATGTCTTTCTTAGAATTAGTACAGTAATGATTACGATGTCTTTCTTAGAATTAGTACAGTAATGATTACTATGTCTTTCTTAGTATTAGTACAGTAATGATTCCTAAGTCTTAGTACAGTAATGATTACGATGTCTTTCTTAGGATTAGTACAGTAATGATTACTATGTCTTAGTACAGTAATGATTACTATGTCTTTCTTAGAATTAGTACAGTAATGATTACTATGTCTTAGTATTAGTACAGTAATGATTACTATGTCTTTCTTAGTATTAGTACAGTAATGATTACTATGTCTTTCTTAGTATTAGTACAGTAATGATTACTATTTCTTAGTACAGTCATGATTACTATGTCTTTCTTAGCATTAGTACAGTAATGATTACTATGTCTTTTTTAGCATTAGTACAGTAATGATTACTATGTCTTAGTATTAGTACAGTAATGATTACTATGTTTTTTTTAGCATTAGTACAGTAATGATTACTATGTCTTCGTATTAGTACAGTAATGATTACTATGTCTTAGTACAGTAATGATTACTATGTCTTAGCATTAGTACAGTAATGATTACTATGTCTTTCTTAGCATTAGTACAGTAATGATTACTATGTCTTAGTACAGTAATGATTACTATGTCTTAGTATTAGTACAGTAATGATTACTATGTCTTCGTATTAGTACAGTAATGATTACTATGTCTTAGTATTAGTACAGTAATGATTACTATGTCTTCGTATTAGTACAGTAATGATTACTATGTCTTAGTATTAGTACAGTAATGATTACTATGTCTTTTTTAGCATTAGTACAGTAATGATTACTATGTCTTTCTTAGCATTAGTACAGTAATGATTACTATGTCTTCGTATTAGTACAGTAATGATTACTATGTCTTAGTACAGTAATGATTACTATGTCTTAGCATTAGTACAGTAATGATTACTATGTCTTTCTTAGCATTAGTACAGTAATGATTACTATGTCTTAGTACAGTAATGATTACTATGTCTTAGCATTAGTACAGTAATGATTACTATGTCTTTCTTAGCATTAGTACAATAATGATTACTATGTCTTAGTACAGTAATGATTACTATGTCTTTCTTAGCATTAGTACAGTAATGATTACTATGTCTTTCTTAGCATTAGTACAGTAATGATTACTATGTCTTAGTACAGTAATGATTACTATGTCTTAGCATTAGTACAGTAATGATTACTATGTCTTTCTTAGCATTAGTACAATAATGATTACTATGTCTTAGTACAGTAATGATTACTATGTCTTTCTTAGCATTAGTACAGTAATGATTACTATGTCTTTCTTAGCATTAGTACAGTAATGATTACTATGTCTTTCTTAGCATTAGTACAGTAATGATTACTATGTCTTTCTTAGCATTAGTACAGAACGTGTTTGCAGACACAAAAGCATCTCCAGCTGTTAAAGCTGACAGCTGATCCAGATGTGATGTGGTCCTGGATGACCTTTCACACCTGGCTTGTCCAGCTCCTTCCCTCCATGTGCTCTTCCCTCTGTCTCTTATCAAGTTTCCCAGCCCTGCCTCAATTAGATGCCCGAAGCACCTGCAGCTGCAGGTTAATGATGGGGCAGTCTGAGAGGTGTAGTTTCAGCCAGAGCGGCTATTTTGTGGTGTGGCCGCAGTAACTGAGTGGGAATACAGCGTCCCTCCACTCCCTCTCCCCTTGTGATGCCACCAAGTGTTCTGGAGACACTCTTGCGGCTGATGAGGGCCTTTGCTGTCCCAAACCGTCTTTAGTCTTAAAAGATGCAACTTCATTATAACGATTCAAAATACAAAGTAAGAGCTGTAAAGGTGCGTTCAAACCAAAAGCGAAACTATTTTTCGCGTCGCCCAAAACGTGTGAGTTTACTCGCTCGACCATTCACCGTGTTCTCGCCATGAGCGTCGAGACGCTGCGCGAGGGGCGGGGCTTATCTCCGTGTCTCGTCTCCGTAAAGACCGTTATCATCTCCTTCATCCACCAGAATAACTAACCGCTAGTTCTGCTTTATATTTGTCGTGGACGTCTCACACACTAACGCCCTGGTGTTTGGGTTCATGACGTCACCCGTAGGCTCACTCAGCTCGGTCACTTTCACCGATGAAGTTACTGTTACGTCTGAAAGACTTCCGCTTCCAGCGCTACGAGAGCGGAACTCAAGAGCTGATTGGCCCGAGTTGTGAGATGACCGCCTCCAAGTTGAAATATTTCAACTCGGGGCGAACATTGCGCCGCTGAAAACGCGTCGCCCACATTGCGTCGCCCCAAACGCCCCAAACGTGCCGCCCGGGAAAATATCGCATCTATCGCAGCCACACGTTGACTTTTCATGGGATTCGGTCGCGCGGGGAAACAATTCCGCTTTTGGTGTGAACGCACCTTAACACATGTGAAATGAAAACATTCTGCCGTTCTTTATTAAACCTGAGCGTTACAAACTGCAGAGCATCAGCAGTCGGCCGGGAGACGGGGATGTAGGAGGCGGAATACGAGGAGGCAGCTTTCTGGATGGGTTGTTGTGATTGAGGCGAGTATTTTGGGACTCAAGTTGTGGAGTTGCAGCAGCACAGATGAGACTTGTATTGATTGATACCCCACTGGGGTTTTTCAGAAGTTTTCAACTGGAAAAAAGAAAGAAAAAAAACCTGCAGTTACTCAGACAAGAGAACACGTTTAAGAACCGGTGCTGTATAATGCAGACTGCCCTAAAATGGAGTCCTAGAGTGTCTCAGCTCGACTCAGGCGCCCTCATGTGAGGGTTCATCAACCGCCTCTTGCATAATGCATTCAACAACCCTCCACCCCCAAAAGGTCTGCCGCACACACAAACAGACAACAGTCATCCTGCGGAGAAATGGAGCTTCATTCGGTCTCCTTTCTGATGTTATATTTTTCTGCCCCAATGTTTTTTAAGTGACCTCCAGACCTCTCTGGCTCTACCAGCCAATTATGTGGCATGCAAGCAGAGGTTCATGTGGAGCCACAGTTCAGACTGTGATTTCTATGGTGTCTAGTTACAGTGCTCTCTCTCTCTCTCTCTCTCTCTTGCCCATTTTCCACTTATTCATCTTATGAGTCTCTCTCTCCTCCCCATCTATTTCTGCCTATAATTCACTTTTAGTTATCTTTCTCTCTCCCCCCCCCCCCCCCCACTTTCGTCCCCAGATGCATAAAACTCTAAATAGGTTGACGACAACAACAACATTGGTGAGGCAGTTCAATGAGGGCCGATCAAGTCGACGTGTATCGCTGTATTTCTTGAGGTATCAAGTGAGAAGGGCCCAGTTCTCGAAGCTCAGACCCATCGACGTCGGAGGGCCAGATGTTTGAACAATGCTTACGCACACACACACAACATGCATAGGGCGTTTCCAACACATAAACCACGAGTTCTAAAATGTCATTTGTGGTGAGAATCAGAAAACAGACGTTATGGAGCGATCAAAGGTCACGCAATGAGGTGGAGACGGATCAAATAAGGTTTTGCAGTTTGTAAGTTAACAATTGTCATTTGAGTTTTCCTGTGTTTGTGATCTTCAGCCTGTTTTGTGATCATCGATTCCCTTTCTGGCGTTGTGTACCGGTGATTGAAATATCCCGGGTGCATGCACGTGAAATTAAATGAATGGTCCGGACACTATCAATAGCTAGAGGCGTCCTCAAGTGTCCGGCCCCGCCGCATATCGAGCCACAATAGGTCAAACTCTGCTTTTGCTTTGTGGCTTTTTCTCTTTGACAACTTCGCAGCTACGGGAGTGAAAATCAGGCTTGTGCTCGTCCAATGATTGAGATTAATCGCGTTCTAACTGTGTTTATATTTGGCATATATAGAGCCCTCTGAAGCACAGGCTAATACTTGAAACATGAACAATGTGCACTGGATTCTGTGTTCGACCGAACCTTTTTTCTGGGCTCGCCCGAGAAAATTGTGAGAGCGCTGATCTGAAGTGTGCTTCAAGTGCCCGTATTCTCAGTTCGGTTTTGATGAATGCCAGCTCAAGTTGGGGGAAAGTGCTCGAGAACAAGATCCGACCAACGCATTCGGTCGTTGGAAACAGAAATGTTTATTTGCATTTAGAGTGTAGTAGAAGTGCAGATCCAATCAAGTCGTCTCTCATGACGCCGCATGCGGAGACGTTTTTTCGTGCCGGGCCACAGGAACTCTCTCCCCGTCATTATCGGCTTTATCACGCAGCTTTTTACCGGTTTACGTTCGAGCTCTCGTGATGCGTTTTAACTGCGAACAGATACGAAAATGGGTTTTATGGTTCAGGAGAACTGCTTTCTTGGAGAATTGCCCTTGTACCCTCTTTATGAAGTCGCTTGGTTTATTTCTCAGTCAATTGAGTTGTGGGCGGCTTTAGCTCAGTGGGGTAAGAGGGCCGTCCTTCAACCGCAAGGTCGTGGGTTCGATCCCCGCTCTCCCCATTAGTTGCAAGTCGAAGTGTCCTTGAGCAAGGCACTGAACCCCCAGTTGCTTCCCGGGCGCTTCACTGCAGCCCACTGCTCCTTAATAACTAAGGATGGGTTAAAATGCAGAGAACTAATTTCCCCCCCACTCTGTCTGGATTACTTTTAATACTTTAACAACAGCCGCTCCATACACTACCCACGTAAGAGCCAAATGTTGTGTCGGTAAATGTATGTTTTATGTATACACTGGGTGGCGCTGTTGCTGGTATTCTGTACGCCTATATTAATCACCATGTAATTGGCGCCGGGAGGTGTTTTGACCCCGGAACGGGAAAAAGGTTTTGACCGTATCACGGTGAGCTGGTAGGCTGTTTTGTACCGGACTTCACACAATTAAAAACCTATGAATAACATTCAGAGTGTCGGAGGCAATTTGTCTGAAACGAACAGCAAGCAGCAGAACCACAGAGCGCGTCAATCATCTAGCCGGAGGAACCAAAATGCCTCAGTAGCCCAAGTAAAGGACAGGGCTCCTTTAACAACCCAACTGTGAGTGAGATGGCGCGGCTGTGTCCAGTCGCCGTCGCGGCAGCTCCGCGGAGATTGTGCGCTCTTTTAGTTTTTGTGTTTATTTTTAATATTTTCTTTGCCACAAACACATCGGCACTAACAACATACGACCGCAGCACACTTTTGGACATAAACTTTTGCGCAAAACAAGGGTTTTTGTCCACTTTTTCCATCGATCCAGCGTGGCCGGCAGAGATTGTACTGAACCAAAACAACAACAGTGGAGCCGCTACTACGGGAGACGACGAAAACATCGAGGAAGCGGAGCGAATTCGGAACAGACTGAGAGTTCAAGCCCACGTCCACCTTTGCCCAGCATCCTTCTTGCTAACGTCCAGTCTCTGGAAAATAAGATGGATGATGTTAGGGCAAGGATCAGATTCCAACAGGACATGCGGATTGTAACATCTTTTGTCTGGCGGAAACTTGGCTGACCCGCTGGTGCGGATCGAGTCATATGCCCAACCGAGTCCTTCTCTGTTTTCCGTGCAGACAGAACGGAAGAGTCTGGTAAATCTAAGGGTGGAGGGTTTGCTTCATGACAAACAACATGTGGTGTGACCCCAAGAACATTAAGACTCTTTCTCGTTCCTGCTCGCGAACCTGGAACATCTGACGATCTCATGCCGTCCATTCTACCTTCCCGGGAGTTCAGCTCGGTCATCACCACAGCCGTCTACATTCCACCACAAGCGGACACCGGCGTAGCACTATCGGACCTACATGATGTGTTATGTCGGCATCAGAACAAGTATCCCGGCGGCTGTGGTGGTGGCTGGGGACTTTAACAAGGCAAACCTAAAAAGTCATGCCGAACTTTCACCAGCACATTACGTGTGCTACCAGAGGAAAGAACGTTGGACCACTGCTATCGCCATTCAAGAGAGGCTACAAGGCTGTCTCTCTCCCTCCGTTAGGAAATCAGACCATGCCGCCATTTTTCTGCTTCCGGAGTATAAACAAAGGATCGCGCGGAAGCGGTAGTGACGAGGAACGTAATGCGGTGTGCTGACCAATCAGAGGCTGAGCTACAGGACGCTCTCGTATCGTCGACTGGGACATGATCCAATCCAGTTCCAGTGACGTCAGCGAGTTTGCGGAAGTAGCAATGAGCCTCATAGCAACGCTAACGGACACCATCGTCCACACGGTAAAAGTTAGGGTCTTTCCTAACCAAAAGCCGTGGGTTGATAGATCCATCCGTGAAGCTGTGAACGCCCGTACTGCTGCCTATAACTCCGGTCTTGTATCCGGCAACATGGACGAGTACAAGGCAGCGGTCTATGGACTGAGGAGGGCGGTGAAGGAGGCCAAGAGGAGGTACCGAGACAGAGTGGAATCACAGATGGAGCAGCGCGACACCAGGCGCCTATGGCAGGGGCTACGGACTATCACAAACTACCAGAGCAGACCCAGCGCAATGGTGAGTGCCGACGCATCCCTAGCGGACGACCTGAACTCATTTTATGCACGGTTTGAGGCTAGCAACAACAGCGCTAGCTCGCTAACAACAACACCGTTAAGCGTAGCCGAGGTGAGTTCTACCGCTGGGGATGAACACACACTCTCTGTGACCGAGCACAGTGTGAGGAGGGCTCTGTTGAGGGTGAACACCAGGAAAGCTGCAGGTCCAGATGGCATATCTGGGCGAGTACTGAAGACCTGTGCTAACCAGCTAGCTCCAGTGTTCACCACAATATTCAACCTCTCCTGGCTGAGTCCGTGGTCCCCGCCTGCTTCAAGAGATCCACTATTGTCCCTGTGCCCAAGAATGCTTCTCCAGCATGTATGAATGACTACCGACCGGTGGCCCTCACCTCGGTGGTCATGAAATGCTTTGAGAGGCTGATAAAGGACTACATCTGCGCCTTCCTCCCTTCCTCCATGGACCCGCTGCAGTTTGCTTATCGCCCAAACAGATCCACGGATGATGCTGTCTCCCAGGTACTGCACACCACACTCTCTCATCTGGACAGCCAGAGGGGGATGCTATGTGAGACTGCTGTTCATTGATTATAGTTCAGCTTTCAACACCATAGTCCCCTCCAGACTGGCCGGCAAGCTGATTGAGCTGGGACTGAACACCCCCCTGTGTGCTTGGATCCTGGACTTCCTGACCGCCAGGCCACAGGTGGTCAGGGTGGGCAGACACACCTCAAATCCTCACCCTGAACACAGGATCCCCCAGGGTTGCGTCCTCAGCCCCTACTGTACTCCTGTACACACATGACTGTGTGGCCAGGTTCAGCTCCAACACCATCATCAAGTTTGCGGATGACACAGTGGTGGTGGGCCTGATCTCCGACAACGACGAGAAGGCCTACCTGGAGGAAGTTGCTGATCTGTCACTCTGGTGCCGGGACAACAGCCTCATCATGAATGTCACCAAAACTAAGGAGCTGATTGTGGACTTTAGGAGGGTACAACAACAGAGGACGTACTCACCACTGGGGATTAACGGGACTACTGCCCGGTAACTGCTTCTTTTCCTGTTGCGGTCAGTTTTTTTGGTCCTGGTCCCCTATTATTGTTTTGTTTGGCTGCCTTCCTGCTGCCAACCCTCACCCTGCTTACTATATATAGGGAAGCGCTGATCCAGCAATTTTTCTCTCAGAACCAATTTCAACGTCTGTTGACGAGTGCTGATCCAGTACCAGTGTTAATCTGTATTTTAAAGGAACATGGCAATAGAGATAGAAACAGTGGGTGGCTGTGACTGAATGACTGCAACCGAAAGAAGGAATTTTCCAAGCCATTGACCAAGAAACTGTAGTTAATGGGGTCACATATGGCAAATACCAGATCTATATAATAAGGTCCATAACAGTGACCAATGTAAACCTTCTTTTTTTCTACTACTATACTCTGCTGGTCTCAGTTTTGATTTGTAATACTGATAAAGGCCAGTAGGTGGCATTATTGTCTCAGTATGTGTTATTTGTGTAGTAGGGGAAGCAAATTGCCATGTTTTTGATTGACAAAGGATAATTCATGCAATGCCGTGTATTTTGGATTAATGCCGATAATAATTGTTCACTACGGTTTTCTTTGTTTTTTGTCTTCTGCCACAATCTTCAAAACTGACTGTAGCAGCAGAATTAACATTAGCCTGTACGAATGGATGTGTTTTGCTGTTGATATATATATATTTTTTATGTAAACTTATTCACACTTAAAGTTATTTCGACCCACTCTTTGAAACAGGGTCAAGTTTGACCTTTTTAAAATTGACACACAGATAGTTTTACAAGACGCCGTGCATGGAGGATACACAGCTGTCAGGAACTCTCAGTGACATGTACCTTCTTCTTTTTAAGAGTTATAACCGTTCGAAACGATGCCATATTTAATCTTAAATTACCCAATTGTAACATGTAATCCAGATGTGACTGATGCTCTCAGCCAGGCTCACTTTGTCAGCTTGTCCCTCTTGCAGCAGCAGCGTCAGCAGCCAAGCTGGAAGTCAGAACAAGACTGACATCTAGTGGAAGGACAACTAACAGCAGCTCTCCTGCGTTGAGTTTGTTCTCCCTCATCCTGTTTCATATTTGCTCTCTTCCCTAGTAAGAGGCAGTCCATCAGTCCCGGGGTTTTCAGCGCAGATATGCCCAAAAAAAACATCAGAGTCGTGGCTCCGTGCAGTAAATCCTGCAGCATCTGGCTTCACCTTGGGACACGGCTACTATCTGTGCGCATGTTGAGGTCGGGCCTGCCGGGGGTCGGGCAGAAACGCATGCTGGGGGAGGAATGAATGTTGAAAAAAGAGGGCAGGCCCTTCATTAATCTCTCGAGACAACACTCAGTGCGTTTACATGATGGTATAATTCGAATCTTGCTTTAGTCGGACGATGCTATCTTTTGGGGGATCTGCTGTTATCCCAATATACATGGCAGTGAGTAATTCGAATCATTGGCCGAAAGCATGTCATATCCGATACGATAGGTGGCGCTGTTTTCATTACAACTCGTGGTGATACAGCCATTTCCGCTTGACCTCTTCACCACCACCAACAACAACCAACAACAACATCAACATTTCGAGAAAGATGGCGAACAGAGAGCAAGGCGAAGCTACATCCCTCTACTATTCTTGCATGATGTTAATAGGAGTACAGCGAATGCAAATGGCGCTATTGGCGTTGTTTGTTTGTTTTCTGCCGGCCAGGCTCCCGACAGTAACAACTTATCATCTCTTTCGACTTCCGGGTCACGACATGGGAGGGAGGGAGGGAGGAGGGCGTCGGGATCTCAAGCATGCGCAAAGACGCAAAGTCCAGTTCCTAATCCAATTCACCGTTACATGCCGCGATAGTCGAATTATCAACCGGATCGGATCGAGTTATCCAGGGGTGTTAATCGGATCGTAGTCAGACCGCACATAGTCGAACAAAGGTGTTTACATGAAACGGATAATTCAATTTCAGTCCGACTAAGCCAGTTATTCGAATGCATGTAAACACGGTCACTGTTGTCGGGAGGGGTCGGGGGGGACTGGCAAACTGAAAGGACGTGTTTTGACCCTGAGAATGCTCTCCATACATTTCTCTTCTCTCGGTTGGAGGGTTCATCTGTTATCTTTCCGTGTCTTCCCGCTCTACTGTTTGGCTTTTCTGAAGATGATCGTGTAGTTCAGTCTAACTTCCCGCGTAATTCCCGATGCATGTGGCAATGATTACTTTAACAGGCAGGAGAGAGCATCAATAAAAAAACTCTGGACTCTCTGGACTCAGCCCAACTCTCGTGCATGAGGGATTCTGCAGGTGCTTGATAAATACAGGCTCTGGTTGATGGAATAATGTCCAGTTGATTACTGTTACGCCGGCAAAGGGGAGCCTGAGCGTGACGTCAAACTCCTGAGGTTTGCGGATGCCACCTCCCTCATTGGACTCTTCTCTGATGGGGATTAGTCCCCCTACAGGTGTGAGACTGACCATCTGGTGACTTGGTGCCGTCTCAATAACACCAAGCTCAACACGCTGAAGACGGTCGAGTTTTGTGGACTTCAGAAATAACTCCCCCGTGAACGCTGGAGCCCGGGTCCCCCTCGGACCCTCACGAACAGAACCCGGGTCCCGCTTGAACCCTCATGAACAGAGCCCGGGTCCCCCACTGACCCTCATGAACAGAACCCGGGTCCCCCACTGACCCTCATGAACAGAACCCGGGTCCCCCACTGACCCTTACGAACAGAACCCGGGTGCCCCACTGACCCTCATGAACAGAACCCGGGTCCCCCTCGGATCCTCATGAACAGAGCCCGGGTCCCCCACTGACCCTCATGAACAGAACCCGGGTCCCCCACTGACCCTTACGAACAGAACCCGGGTCCCCCTCGGAGCCTCATGAACAGAGCCCGGGTCCCCCTCTGACCCTCATGAACAGAACCCGGGTCCCCCACTGACCCTCATGAACAGAACCCGGGTCCCCCTCGGATCCTCATGAACAGAACCCGGATCCCCCACTGATCCTCATGAACAGAGCCCGGGTCCCCCTCTGACCCTCATGAACAGAACCCGGGTCCCCCACTGATCCTCATGAACAGAGCCCGGGTCCCCCACTGACCCTCATGAACAGAGCCCGGGTCCCCCACTGACCCTCATGAACAGAGCCCGGGTCCCCCACTGACCCTCATGAACAGAGCCCGGGTCCCCTACTGATCCTCATGAACAGAGCCCGGGTCCCCCTTGGACCCTCATGAACAGAGCCCGGGTCCCCCACTGATCCTCATGAACAGAGCCCGGGTCCCCCTTGGACCCTCATGAACAGAGCCCGGGTCCCCCACTGACCCTCATGAACAGAACCCGGGTCCCCCTTGGACCCTCATGAACAGAGCCCGGGTCCCCCACTGACCCTCATGAACAGAACCCGGGTCCCCCTTGGACCCTCATGAACAGAGCCCGGGTCCCCCACTGACCCTCATGAACAGAGCCCGGGTCCCCCACTGACCCTCATGAACAGAGCCCGGGTCCCCCTTGGACCCTCATGAACAGAGCCCGGGTCCCCCACTGACCCTCATGAACAGAACCCGGGTCCCCCTTGGACCCTCATGAACAGAGCCCGGGTCCCCCACTGACCCTCATGAACAGAGCCCGGGTCCCCCTCGGACTGACTGGCATCCCCAGGACAATTTTCCTACCGGTAACTCCCCTGCACATTCTTCACTTTAAATAAACTTGACATTTTAAACTTACACTTACGTTACACTGATTGAAGTTCTATTACTTGTCTGTGCACTTTATTTTAAAGTTTATATTCTTCTGTATATTTAATATCTTTCAATGCTTGCACTGTGTTGATTGTTGTTGATTGTTTGATGGTGTTGTGCATTGTCACATCACCCACCACGACAAATTCCTTGTATGTGAAGATATACTTGGCAAAAAAAGGGTCTGATTCTGATTCTGAGATTGTGGTTTTTGTAACACAGAAACTATTTTAGTGATAAAACTATTTGAGACCTTTTCATCCATATATCCAGCATCAAGACTGAGATGTCTTTATTTGAATATGCAAACAGCATGCGAAACACAAAAACAACCGGTCAAAAGCAATCAATTACCTCTGAGGGAAGGTGGGAAGTCACAGTTTAAATCTAACAGCTCAAACTGCTGATATCATAACTCTTCTCATTGTGTTGCTCAAATAATATGTGACTTGTCTGCAACTCTTTACTATTTACATCTTAACTTCTGAGCGAAAGGAGTAATGGGTGGTCCTCGGTCCTCGTTGTTCGTGTGGCCGAATTATTTCATTCCTGCCATCTGAGTGCCCTCAATGAAGCAGAAATACTACCAAATATTGAATAAAAAAATACCAAGCGCAAAAATAGATTGTAGTCTGGCTGAAAACAAATTGTTTTCGTCCTGACACAGTCATATTATTAGTTAGTAGCAAAGATGTCAACATTCTGACAATAACTGTGTGTCCAAAGCGTAACGATCCCATAGTCCTGACCCCTCCTCCTCCTCCTCCTCCTCCTCCTCTCCAGCTCAGCAGCAGTTGCCGGCCTGCGGTGTCTGCTTCTCCCCTCCCAGCCACAGCGGGGCGCTGTTGATCTTGGCACTCCGGGCCCGGGCCTCCTTCGACTCGCCCCGCATCCCGCCTCCCTCGCTGGCCACGCGCTTGTGGATCTCCGAGGCCATGGTGAGGAAAGCCCGCTCCACGTTGTCCGAGCTCTTGGCGCTGGTCTCCAGGAAGGGGACCTTGAGAGACGAGGCCAGGTCCTGCAGGGGGGGGGGGGGGGGAGTAAGTGGAACGATCACAAATATGTATATGTATATTTATATATATATATATATAATATTATTGTTAATTTGCCAAATCATCACAGTGTAAAAGTACTCTGCATTCATAAATAATTATATATATATAATTATATATATATATATATATACAAAACTATGTGTAGTAACATGTGCTCATCATTAAAAGTGAGTGGAAAGGAATCCCCTCATAGGCTTCCATTTTAATATTGAAGGTGGTGCCACTGCTTTATATTCTGCTGGGTATTCTAAAACGGCACCATCATCATGTATGAGTTCACATCATGTCACATGTATGGCTCGTAACAATTATGCCAATGTTGTCGGCCATCATTTTGAAAAATTCAATAAATTTTGCCTGGCGTTTTTAATACGCATATTAAAAACACCAGGCAAAATGAATTACATTTTTAAAAACGGGGGTGTTCTAACAGTACCTGAGCCGTGGCGACGTCCACCACCTTCTTACTGATGAGGTCAGACTTGTTCCCCACCAGCAGCCTGGAGACGTTCTCACAGGCGTAGCGATCTATCTCGTCCAACCACTGCTTCACATTGTTGAAGGACTCCTGGGGAGAGGAGGAGGAGGAGGAGGAGGAGGAGTTAATGTCCAAGCTCTCTCCTGTTGGGTTGTTGAGGCCGTGGCAGAAACACACGCTGACCTGCTCCGTGACGTCGTAGACGATGATGATGCCGTGGGCTCCCCTGTAGTAGCTGGAGGTGATGGTTCGAAACCTCTCCTGACCTGCGGTGTCCCACTGAGCGACACACACACACACACACACACACACAAAGGAAGTCAGAACAACCAAGCGTCTCCATGAAACACTGTTCTCTGACTTGTTTCGCTTTCGAGGGTCGTTATGCTATTTAGAGCGTTAATATAGCACAAACCAACTATTATCTATATTAAGATAAAGTGGAGGGAGGTTTACCTGAGCCGAAGGAAAGTGTGTGTGTGTGTGTGTGTGTGTAGGTGTGTAGGTGTGTGTGTGTGTGTGTGTGTGTAATCCGAGCATCTCTGTCTTTGTTTACGTTGCCAGGCTAGCAGTGCATGCCGTGTGGCAATAGATATGTGCTCTGAATATCTAATTCAGCACCTTTTAACAAATCAATTAAATGGAGGTTTTTCCTAAACGACCTCCCCCGCGCTGACCGCCTCTTACAATCTGTAGTTTCACTGTCTTGCTGTCCATGTCGATGGTCCTGATCTTGAAGTCGACCCCGATGGTGGAGATGTAGCTCTCAGTGTAGGTGTCATCCTATGGGGGGGCGGGGGGTTCAGATTAGAATCAGGTTTAGGTTAGGGGAATGGGGGGGGGGGGGGAGGTTGTGTTTTATCAGCCTACCGCGAAGCGCAGCAGCAGACATGACTTTCCGACTCCAGAGTCACCGATCAGAAGAAGTTTGAACAGGTAGTCGCTGGACGAGGACACACACACACACACACACACACACGGAGACACACGTGAACACATTGGCCAGTTCAATGAATTCCACTAGGATGCAGGAGGCGGAATGTTTTTCATGAAGTCACTTTTGTAGCTCGTAATTAATAATTAATCTTGAATAAACAGCGATTAAAGACATATTAAGAAGAGTCTTAATGTGCCTGGATGCAAACAAGCCTCCTCCGCTGTTTGATCGGGACTAGAAAATGTGGCACCCTTCTAAAATAACCTCTTATTACTAGAATAATCCAGCGAGTAGCGGGACAGAGCCCAGTTTGATGCGGTGACTGGACCTGGCTCTCATGCCTACAATTCCCATGAGCCACAGGGGCCTTGCGATCCACCTGCACGTCAAGTAACAGCCAAACTGTGGATGCGGAAAAACAACTGGACGTTTTTTCCTGTGTAACCCTGGACGCTCGACCCCTGAGAGTCAGTCCACACTTCATGGATTTAGTATTTCACACACATCATAGCATTAAAGCAGCATATCTATAGCCGTCATCGCTCCATCATAGGATGGAGCTGAAGCATTAGCAGCAACAGACAGGCTGAAGTTGTAGATATCAGGCTTCATTAACACAACGACAGACTGCAAACACTTCATCCGGGTCAGAAACAAGTCACTTTCCCGGTGAGCGGTCAGGGCCAAAGAGCAGACGTCAGTGTCTCCCGCCGGTGTTCGGGACGTGTGTGTGTGTTTCGGAGGAAATAACACACATCGGGCAAAAAGAAACAACACTTACTATTCAGGATTCATGGTCGCTGGGGCAGCTCCAGGTGCACGACAAAATAAATAATCCCCCCCAAGTTGAATCTTGAAGCTGAAAACAATCACGTTGTCTCTGTAATGTTGTGTACTCTGCTGTATGTGTGTGGGTGCGTGTGTGTGTGTGTGTGAGTGTGAGTGTGTGTATCTGTCCTTTTTGGAGGGCAAATGGCAGAATAAGCCGGAGCTACCGGCCGACTGGTTTAGATGCATTATTTATTAATGAAGGACCAGCTCATGTTACAATGGGGACAGCACCTGGAAACCAAACACACACACACACACACACACAGAGGCAAACACTGAAGACAATCCCCCCGCTGAGCATATAAACTAAACTTCACTCGTTTCTTTATCAGCTCCTTTCATATCCGTGATGCATTTGTTTTTCAATGAGATCTGCAGTTTCTGTGGTGAGCTCAACCAGCCTGAGCCCCCCCCCCCCCAACCCCCCATCCCCACACCCTTGCACGTCACCCGACCGCAGCTCTGAAACTTCAGAACGAACCGCCCGGGGGGGGGAAACTACGAAGAGCAGCGAGCGTTGGGTGCCATCTTGGAGACGTTGATATCAAAGGGCGTGTGTCACAACATCTTCCATTTTCTTATCAATTCATTTGAGATTTCCCCTCAAACCGCGGCTGTCTGCGGAGTCAGTCCAGCTGCTCATGGATGACCGAAAACACTGACGTTTATTTTGGCTTCTTTTTGTAAATTCTTAGTTTTTCCCAGTAAACTTCACCCTCAAATATTTTGAAAAGGCAAACCGTCCTGCAGGGAAGAGTCGCGGAACACGGGGTTAACAACAACACCAAATGAGAGAAGACTAGTTTATTAATAATAAAAAATAAACATCACCGTTTGGGTTTTAATTTACTACGAATTTAAACAAAACGAAAACAATGAAGAAACTAAAATGGTCCCCGGATAATAACCAATCATCCCACCAAATTTAATGTGATTCGGTTTAATACTTTTTGTGTTATGCGAATAACACGCATACAAATAAATAAATACACGGCGATCAAAACATAACCTTCCGCATTTTCAATGTGAAGGTAAAAAAAGGTATTTGGTTAAGTTTAGCCAACTAATGTACTTCATTCACTCTGCAGTTTCATCGTATGGGAATGTATTTCTTAGGAGACCGGGCTGGTAACATATCAATTTATTAAAACCCACTCAGAAAACCACTGAACATTCCTCTTTATTTGCATTTCATTGCCATATCTACTGTATACGTGTGCTGAAGTGTACCATTAATCAAGTAATCTTGATTAAATAAACAGAAATGGCATCGTAGAGATGGATAGTGTGTTTGGGAATGTTCCTTTTGTTTTGTTTGAGTAAACAAATACAAGCAAACGCTAAGGAGCTGAAACCACTTTGGGGGAAGTGGAAACAAACGGTCTTGAACTATTCCCACCTCACAGAGTGGAACGTAAACTTTGTTTAGCAGTTTGGTTTTTTTGTTTGTTTTTTTTGGATGTTTTTTATTATAAGCCAAAAGACAATACATAGACATAACATCTAGAGGACGACAAAACAGTGGACAAAACATCATAAAGTCAGAGTAATGAGAAAAAGGAAGAAAATACAAATGCATGTGTGCGTGTGCGCTTTTTAAATTTATTTTTTATTTTTTATTTAAGGAAACAAAAATACATAGATGAAAGCAGATGTATATATATGAGCGTATGCATGTACATGGAATTGAATTGGTTTCCAGGCAAGGGGAAATAAAAATAATAAAAATAATTAAGATGAATAATAATAAAAATATAGTGAATGATGACCAGATGTAGTGGTGTTCTGTTGTGTTGTGAATGATAGATGAGGTGAGTTTTTCCATTGAAATATAATAAATTTTTCCAGTGTGTGTTATTCCTTGATTTCCAGTATTGTTTCATTCTTTATCAATTTGAACATCTGCTTATTTACACACAGAGATACGTCGGCACTCATTTGTAGTTGTGGCAAAGTCCAGTCTTCAGGGCCCTTTCCGCTCTGTTTTGGTCTCCACCCCCAAAGGATCCGGCCCTGGAGCTGTCGATGCTCCATGTGTGTCGCTCACTTGGCAACGCAGCAACATCTGATCGAACGTCACACAGGTAAGAAACAGGCTCAACGCGACATGGAGTGTAAACCAGTGAGCGCAACTGAAACCACATATCATGTTTCAGAAGAGAACATGTCCCATTCATCACTTCATGTCACTTCATCGCCTTTGAAGACACAACTGTTGAGACTCCGCCCACTCCTCCTCTCTACCGCCATCTGCCTGATGGATCGTGGAGGTCTCCATCGTGGAATATGCCTCCTACGAGCTATTCATCCACTCTGTCATATTCATTGAATGTATTTTAACTCTAAATATGTCCTTCTGGTCACATGACATCTATTGTTCTGTCCATCCTGGAGAGGGATCCTCCTCTGTTGCTCTCCTGCAGGTTTCTTCCCTTTTTTTCCCCCTGAAGGGTTATTTGGGAGTTTTTCCTGGTCCGATGTGAGGTTTTGGGGCAGGGATGTCTATGTGTACAGATTGTAAAGCACTCCGAGACAAATTTGTAATTTGTGAAATTGGGCTATACAAATAAACTGAATTGAATTGAACTTGTTTTATTTTTCTCTTCTCCTGAGGACTCTTGGAGTTCAATGTATAGGCAACCTACACACACACACACACACACACACACACACAGGCATAGGCTTTCACACATCTGACCCTGCATACACACAATAGGAATCACCCACAGAGCCCCTCTGTGCACTGCTGTGCTTTGTTATTGCCAAACACACATGGAGTCCACGGAGTCGGACAATCTGTCCCCCGTGTTGACGCTCGTTGTTGTTGTTGTTGTTGTTGTTCGATCGTTACCGTTAATGGTAAAAACGGAGAGCAGGTGAAGTTGGTGTCAGCCAGCTGAGTCGAACATCATTGAATATTTATACAATTAACTGGAATTTATCTTTTGACGCTCGGATTTAAATGCTTCTCTGGAGGAGGTGATGAAAATAATAATAATATGCGGGAAAGCACTCAAGTTTAAAAGTTAGGATTATGGTATAAATCTGTGATGGCAATCAACCTTGATTTATTATTTCTCGCGACGCCTCTCAACATGGCGGAGGCCGACAAGGGCAACAGTGCTGACGGTGTTGGCCCGCAGAGGGCACCCGAGGGTGGGCGCTACGCTTCCGCGACTTTCACCAAGGAGATCAAAGTTCCACAACAACTTTGGAGTAGCTTCGGTTTTCTGATCCACCCCCCAAAAGGGGCGTGGCCTTGACGTTTGGCGAAGTCTGAAAATGTCGGGTTTATAGCTGACCTTCAATGAAGCTCTCTAAAAAGATGAAAACTACTATATATATAATATATATAGTGCCAAGCTTCTGGACATCCAACTTTTAGAAAACATCACAAGGCACCTTTTGATATGTGTACATTGTTTTGTGCATTTTTTTTTGCTTTCCTCTTCTCTCACAGTTTCCTTTATTTTCCTCCCTTTATCTCTCATTTTTCTTTCTTTCCTCATCTCCTCTCCTCTCACACGTTACTCTCTCTTTTCCCGTTTGTCTTTTCAGATGCTCTCACGTCGCCTCCCTTCTCTCATCTTCTGTCCTTGTTTCCTATCTTGCCCCTATCCTTCCCTTCTTGTCATTTGCTGCTATTTCCTTGTCTCTTCTCCTTTCCTCCTTTTCACCTCTGCTCCTCTTTTGGAAATGGACAGAGGACAAAGTGAAAGCGCTGCAGCCTTATTCACGTCTGATTCCCGCCTGTGACCCCCCCTAGTCACGGGAGCGAGTAGGGGATTGTGGGACGCGCGATGGCTGAGCAGCTGTGATGGGGTCAAGGGGTCAGAAGCCCTGGCGACGGCCTGTTGCCGGGGCAGAGGCGGCGGCGCGGTGGTTGCTAGGGCAGGCGGCAGGCTTTGTGGTGCTTCTGATGGAGCATGGAGGTGGGAAAACTGGGGGAAGGGGGACAAGGAGACAGGGAAGAAATAAAGAACGTGAGGAGAAAGAAATCAACAAAGAGAGAGGAGGAGAAAGCGAGAGGATGGGTGGGAAAATGAAGCTACGTATATTTTAAAGCCTCGGAGATAAAGAGAAGGGGAGAAACAGAGCAATCTCACAATATCTTTAGTTTTAACCTCAAAGAATGAAGTGTGAACGTTGTATTTATTGTTGCATACTGTACAATAATGGAAGAGACGCTTTGTGGAGGACTTCAGAAGTCTTTGGATCTTGTGTCAGGTGGTCAGTGTAGAGTCTGAGATGTCTTTATATTACAAAGTACATTGACTCCAGTGGTGTACATGTATGGATTTGAGGTACTTATACTCCATTTGATGCTACTTTATACTTCTATTTTTACTCCCACTACATTTATCTGACAGCTTTAGTTACTTTACAGATTCCTCATTGTTATTCCCTTTTGCGTAACTCCAATTTTGAATAAGAATCTCTCCGATAAACTACACAGAGGATGAAATGTTTTTCATCCTCTGTATAGTTACATCGAGTAAAGTTCATCATATATACGAGTGAAACACTGACAAGGAATATTTGACTGACTAATGAGTACTTTGACTAACTTTACATACATCTAGCTAATAATACTTATTTTTTACTAATGCAGGACATCACAGTGAAGTGTGTGTGTGTGTGTGTGTGTGTGCGCGTGTGTGTGTGTGTGTGTGTGTAGGTCAGTGGATGGACTTAAACCGGTCATTGTTCCTAGCAGTGTGTGTCCCAGGAGACCTGAGGGAGCCGGGATAAATAGGTGCTTTTCACTATTCACTCTTTTTTACCACGCTCCCTGGCTCGTGCATGTGTGTGTTTGTTTGTCAGCCTGTGTGTGTGTGCATGTGTGTGCGTTTGTGTTTGAGCCTTTTAAAAACATGGAGTATTTTGAGATAGCTAGAGTGTGTGTCGAAGATTATAAAAGGAAATAAAGTAAAAAATGAAACAGGGTGTTTTTTAGCAGTGGAACTAGTCTTAGATTAAGATCAGATCCAAAACCAGATGTGAGTCCATTAAATATGATTCATAATTTTATTCAGAAAACTTCTGCTGACCGGCAACATTTATTGTTATGTTTTACTGAAACATAAATGGATTTTCAAATGTGTGTGCACACTTTTGTTGCTGTTGGTTGAAGATTTATGTGGAGTCACATACATCTACTCTTTTCCGTGTGTGTGTTTGTGTGTGTTTGTGTGTGCGTGTGTGTGCGTTTGTGTGTGCATGTGTGCGTTTGTGTGTGCGCGCGTGCGTGTGTGCACCCTGAGGCAGATAATTAACTGGATGTTGAATGAAGGCTTGAGAGAAAGAGCTGAATATATATTTTCCAAAAATACACATCTTCATGCAATCTCATGTTCTACAAGTTATGTAGAAAAAAATTAAGTACACATTTAAAAAAAAAAATGTTATTAAACTAAGAACACTTTTTCTGTTCATTTAAAAAAAGGTACTAAATATCTGAGCGGATGGGATTCAGGGCCGCAGAGAATGAGCTTATTGTTCAGCGGTAGAGAGTGAGGTGTATTATTCAAATACGGGAGAAAGAGTTCATGAGCACTAAAAAGCAGAGAACCGTGTTAAAGTTAAACCCTCCTCATTACTCTCTCCCAAATTCAACTCACGTTTACTTTTCGCGCAGGACAAAAAACAAAAAAGTTAAATTTTTTGGGGAATTCGTATTACTTGTGTCATGTCCAGTTGCACTGCAGTCTGATAACTCACTTGATCACCCCCCCCCCCCACCCTCCTTTTCCCCTCCTTTCCCCCAGTCTCATCGTGTAGTTGGCCCGGCCTGCCAGTAGGAGGAACTAGATCAAAGCCTCGCTGGCTTACAATTTGCAAATGTGTTTATCTGACGTGCAGACGGATCCCGACTGGGACATCCACCTGAGCATGTGCTGGGCTGTGTGTGTGTGTGTGTGTGTGTGTGTGTGTGTGTGTGTGTGTGTGGTGGGGGCTGTTCCGCTCCTGTCACGCCTGCCGTTACTAAGCAACTAAAACCTGCATGAAGTTGCTGTAATTCAGCAGCAGGCCTCACTGAGGACACTCGACAGAAGCTAACCCCGCACGTCCCTCACAGGAGCTTCGGCGCTCCACTCGTCAGCTTCAGTTCGGCTGACCTTTGAACCCGGACGCCGGGACGTCCTTTGGCAGCAGAGGGTCGAGGAAGTAAACCACTTGGCATGACAATGAGGATACTTCATATATTTATCAAAGACTGATATTTATGTAAAAATAAAAATAAAAGAATCAGCCGGCTGTGATTGGTTGTTTCCACGTCACATGATATGCGGTGAGCACCACAAGTATTCCAGAAGCAGAAATACTTTTTTAAATGAAATGTTACACGTATAAACAGTTTTGTCTGTAACATTGATCAGCAATAAAGCGCAATGTCACTCTCAGTAAAATGTGGTTTTCATTCCTCATTATTTGATCCTATGCCGTCTAAAAAACAGACCCACTGCACAAATAATAGCAACTATAAAGCAAAAAACGAGCCGAAACTTCTTGGATTAAATGATTAAAGTCGAATAAGATTATTTATGACGTTTGTGTTTTGGACGCACTGATACGCAATGAGGTGTCCTGATGTGTGAAAATAATAAGTTAGTATGTTGTTTTTTGTTTCCATTACATATGTAACTACATATATTTTGAGGTACACATGTCACAATCAAGAGCTCTCGGTGGCTTTGTGCAGAAACACGTACAAAGGAGAGAAAAAGAATACCACATGAAAAACAATACAAATGTCATATGAGAAAGAGTTGCTTTTTTACTGTTTTTTTAGCTGAGTTTATTTTCAGTGTCCAGTTAAAGCAAGAAGCCCAACAGGGAGGCCACTTTTAACGTGGGGACGGTTTGCGCTGATCGTGAAGCTCACGCGAGAACATGAGCCGCACAGATGTCCCGCTTACGTCCTCCACTCTCATTAACTGGCTTGCTTTGTTTCCTCTTTTATCTTTTGTCGTCTCTTTCTTCTCTCTACATGAGCTCTCCTGGTCTCCGGATGTTTCTCTTTTCTGCTCCTCGCCGTCGATTAGTGTATGCAACCCCGCCCTCGCCCTCCCGCGCTCTCTCTCTCTCTCCAGTGACAGCTGGCCACTGCTTTCCCGCCAACAGACCAGCTGTCCATAGTAACCAGAGGTATTTGAGGTGTGTGTGTGTGTGTGTGTGTTTCACACAACAGACAGTTCCTTTCTGTCAGTTTCAATGTCTCTCTCTCTCTCTCTCTTTCACACACTTCACAGACAGGAAGCAACATAATACTCGTGTTAAAAGACCCCTCTCTTCTGCTGCTGCAGGAAACCGTAAACAACACACACACACGGCCAATAGTATTCATTTAACACACTGTCATGGTCTCTCTGTTTGTTTACTATTAACCTCCCCCCCCCACCCACCCCCCAATTCCGTCAGTCAAACTTTATTGCCGTTACAGTGACATCATCTTCCCTTTTCCCCGTTTGATGTCGAGCTGAAGTGTGAGCCCCTGGAGCTCGTCTCCGTCGGTCCAGACACCGGTGGGGGTTAACGCCGTGAGCTCTTCCTCTGCTTTGTTCTGTTCTAACCCAAAACGTAGCTCCACAGGGGGGTTGGTGAAGGCCCAGATGAGAGATTTCGGTCATGATCGTTTGTCTTTTTAGTCAGCGCGGCGTGTCAGACTGAAGCAGATGTTATGGTCGGAGGGAACACCTTCATCTGGACGCATGTCCAATACCCGTGTGACACCTTCATAATTCATTCCATATTGGCTCGGAACATGTGAGCTCCGAATCTTTTCCTGTCATACCCAGGGTGTGACCTGCCTTCCCCCAATGCCCCCTCCCCTCCCCTCTCCTACCCCCTGGCAGCCTGAACAGGATACGCACGTTTCCTACGGTACACGTGGTCCAGTCAGGCGACAATAGCATCATTCTATCATATTGCAAAATTAAGATCTTTTCAAGATCGTTGAAGCTGACTCTGTTTCCTTTCACCACCAGGTGTGATCTGCTTGAACGGTGAAAAGTTAAACTGACCAAAAAACAAAAAAAACTGCACCAAGGTCCTGTGGTACTGGGCCTCACAGAAAGAATCAATAAAAAATGTTGTATTTGATTGTCAAGGTCGGGAAGATGTTTTATTTTGAAAAATGACCGGATACACCCACAAGATTGCAAAAATACTGACGTGGCCTTAAAAATAAAAAAAATTAAATGAAATGGTTGTGGACCTGCTTTAGTGGGCGTGGTCTCAGTCCGCTCACATACAACTTCTGGAACGTGACTTGAGGTCCGACTTTGAGGTCCAAGATACAGATCAGACAAGATCAGACTTGTATCCCATAACCAGATGCGCGTTGCATTCTCGCACATGGATAGGAAAAATCAACAGATGGGGAACGCACCGAGGTCTGACCTCGACTCGCCAACGAACCATGTCAACAAACCACGGACGATAAGCGTCTCGCTTTCTCTCCAGACACATCTCACCGATCAGCACGAGGTTTTAGGGATTCAGGGCTTTTGGTTCATGGAATCAACCGACTCTGTGACATGAAGAAGCCCTGGAATCACACCAACAGTAAGGTCTCCGGTTCAAACACGCAGGAAGAGGCCGTTGTCACTTTTGAAAAACCAACATGCGCATGTTTTGATACAGGAACACACACGCGCACGCACACGCACACACGCACTGATACGGTCAACAGTAAACCACATGCAGAGTTCTGGCTGAACGTTCTTAACTGATGGCAGCTGTGTTCGTTAACCCCTTGTCGCTCAAACATTACCACACAGCTCACCGCACGCACACACACACACACACACACATGCATGCAGAGGAAGCCTTGTAACACCCGTTGTGTCTTGTTAACTGCTCAGATCGTCAATGCAAGGCAAGGGATGCGGTCAGAGCTTCTCACTTGTTTATCAACACAACTACACACACACACACACACTGCTCAATTAGTTCCACTGGTTCATGTCAATGGCAGACGCATGGCACAACACATTCAAACAGGGCATAAAGACACAGTGTACAAGGTGGCGCGTGTGTGTGTGGGTGTTTGTGTGTGTGTTTGTGTGTGTGTGTGGACCCGTGTGTTTGTTTTTATGTCTGACATTGAGATTTTGTAGGTGTACCAGACCACCCCGACTGAAACACACACACAACAACCCACACCTCTGTCGACCCTGTTTCTGTCAGTGTGTTTGGTCTTCAGACCTGTCGACAGGAGACACGTGTCTCTCTCTCTCACACACACACACACTCACACACACACACACACACATAAAGGCCCCGTTGCTTGTGTGTCGCTCTCTTTGCCTCTGTGTGAGTGTGAGGGTGGGAGAGAATAGAGGAGTAGCTCTGTGTGTGTGTGTGTGTGTGTGTGTGTGTGTGTGTGTGTGTGTGTGTGTGTGTGTGTGTGTGTGTGTTTGTGTGCGTGTGTGTGTGTGTACAGTAAAGACGTTTTCAAACTCATATTTCTATGTGCATTTTCTCAAAGGGGAACAGTTGCTGTATTGATGAAAACAAAATTCCTGCCGTCGACGAGTTCTCATGGTATTTTACCAAAAGAGATTTTGCAATCTTTTCACACGATTTCCTGTAAGAAAACATGTGTCAATTCGAAACCAAATACACGTTATCACATCACCGAGGACGAACAGCGGCCTTCTGGCTGGTTGTTGATTCGCCCACCTCCACAACCCGGTTTCACGAGTGGTGAACGATTGATCCTCAGGTGGTTCAGCCATCTGGGGGCGGCATGTTGAATCACATCCCTAACCCAGCAAGCAACACCTGACTCCCTAGCCTCCCAGCTTATTCATCCACCATCCACTAACAATAAAATAAAATAAAACGATGATACTGACTGGAGCCGTTGAAGTAATGGGGTCGGGGAGGCCCCAACCAGGAAAATAAGCCATGAAACAATAGCTGTGGAAAGGGGAACAGTTCAGCACACTGCTGCATAAACTGTGTCGGTTTGTATTGTATGAAAAGAGGCAGGAATTCCAAAGGAATTATTATTTGTTATGGTAATGACTGTTAGATATGGCTGGATGGCCGCGTCCATAAATACGCTTGATTTCTCAGGCATGTGGCTGATGATGGCTGTTAATGCTGCTGAGTATCTTTGGGCCTCTTCGCCTTCAGCACAACAAGCAAGCGATGAAAATCAGGTCGGATACAACGGCTGTACTCTGTCGTAAAGGCTATTTTACACAGAGTTCTTAGCAAGAGGTCCCACGAGATGTAATCACATGTAATCACGTTTCCGTGAACGAGGATGCATGAAGGCCAAGAAGAACCCGGGCGGAAAAATTTGAATAATGACCGGATACACCCACAAGATTGCAAAAATACTGACGGTGGCCTTAAAAATAAAAAATAAAAAAGGTTGTGGACCTGCTATTGTGGGCGTGGTCTCATTGTTATGCAGATGATACTCAACTATATTTATCGATAAAACCAGAGGAGAGCAACCAACTCGGTAAAATTCAAGCATGTCTTAAAGACATAAAAACATGGATGACCTGCAACTTCTTGATGTTAAACTCAGACAAAACCGAAGTAATTTTAATCGGCCCTGAGCACCTCAGAGATCAATTATCTGGTGATGTGGATTCTGTAGATGGCATTGCCCTGGCATCCAACACCACTGTAAAGAATCTTGGCGTTATCTTTGATCGACTTGTCCTTAACTCCCACGTAAAGCAAATCTCAAGGACTGCATTCTTTCATCTACGTAATATTTCAAAATCAGGCACATCTTGTCTCAAAAGATGCAGAAAATTGGTTCACGCTTCGTTACTTGAGACTGGATTACTGCAACTCCTTATTATCAGGCTGCTCTAATAAATCTCTTAGGTCCCTCCAGTTGATCCAGAATGCTGCAGCTCGTGTTCTCACTAAAACTAAGAAAAGAGATCACATCACTCCTGCACTAGCTGCTCTGCACTGGCTCCCAGTAAAATCAAGAATCACTTTTAAAATTCTTCTCTTAACCTACAAAGCCTTGATTGGTGATGCTCCATCATATCTTAAGGAGCTTGTAGTACCATATTGCCCCACTAGAGAGCTACGCTCACTAAATGCGGAGCTACTTGTAGTTCCTAGAGTCTTAAAAGTAGAATGGGAGCCAGAGCCTTTAGTTATCAAGCTCCTCTTTATGGAACCAGCTTCCAATTTCAGTCCGGGAGGCAGACACAGTCACCTCGTTTAAGAGTAGACTTAAGACCTTCCTCTTGACAGAGCTTATAGTTAGGGCTGAATCAGGTTCACCTGGTCCAGCCCTGGGTATGCTGCTATAGGGTTATAGCTGCCGGGGGGACGTTTTAGGATGCACTGAGTACCTATCTCCTCTTTTTTTCTCTCCTTAAGGATGAATTTTCATCTCTCAATCTGCGTTACTAACTCTGCTTTCTCCCGGAGTCCTTGACTTCACGTCTCATGGGGTCATCGGACCCTATGAGACGGCATAGATCCTATCTGCCTGATGGATCATCGAGGTCTGGGTCGTGGAATTTCTGCTCCTGACTACGCCACTGTCCTGTTGAGACTCCGCCCACTGTTGAGACTCCGCCCACTCCTCCTCCCCACCGCCATCTGCCTGATGGATCGTGGAGGTCTCCATCGTGAATATGCCTACTATGAACTATTCATACACTCTGTCATATTCATTGAATGTATTTTAACTCTAAATCTGTCCTTCTGTACACATTACATCTATTGCATCTGTCCATCCTGGAGAGGGATCCTCCTCTGTTGCTCTCCTGCAGGTTTCTTCCCTTTTTCCCCCCTGAAGGGTTATTTGGGAGTTTTTCCTGGTCCGATGTGAGGTTTTGGGGCAGGGATGTCTGTGTACAGATTGTAAAGCACTCCGAGACAAATTTGTAATTTGTGAAATTGGGCTATACAAATAAACTGAATTGAAACTGAATTGAATACAACTTCTGGAACGTGACTTGAGGTCCGACTTTGAGGTCCAAGATACAGATCAGACAAGATCAGACTTGTATCCCATAACCAGATGCGCGTTGCATTCTAGCACATGGATAGGAAAAATCAACAGATGGGGAACGCACCGAGGTCTGACCTCGACTCGCCAACGAACCATGTCAACAAACCACGGACGATAAGCGTCTCGCTTTCTCTCCAGACACATCTCACCGATCAGCACGAGGTTTTAGGGATTCAGGGCTTTTGGTTCATGGAATCAACCGACTCTGTGACATGAAGAAGCCCTGGAATCACACCAACAGTAAGGTCTCCGGTTCAAACGCGCAGGAAGAGGCCGTTGTCACTTTTGAAAAACCAACATGCGCATGTTTTGATACAGGAACACACACGCGCACGCACACGCACACACGCACTGATACGGTCAACAGTAAACCACATGCAGAGTTCTGGCTGAACGTTCTTAACTGATGGCAGCTGTGTTCGTTAACCCCTTGTCGCTCAAACATTACCACACAGCTCACCGCACGCGCACACACACACACACACACACACATGCATGCAGAGGAAGCCTTGTAACACCCGTTGTGTCTTGTTAACTGCTCAGATCGTCAATGCAAGGCAAGGGAAGCGGTCAGAGCTTCTCACTTGTTTATCAACACAACTACACACACACACACACACTGCTCAATTAGTTCCACTGGTTCATGTCAATGGCAGACGCATGGCACAACACATTCAAACAGGGCATAAAGACACAGTGTACAAGGTGGCGCGTGTGTGTGTGTGTGTTTGTGTGTGTGTGTGGACCCGTGTGTTTGTTTTTATGTCTGACATTGAGATTTTGTAGGTGTACCAGACCACCCCGACTGAAACACACACACAACAACCCACACCTCTGTCGACCCTGTTTCTGTCAGTGTGTTTGTTCTTCAGACCTGTCGACAGGAGACATGTGTCTCTCTCTCACACACACACACACACACATAAACACACACACACTCACACACACACACACATAAAGGCCCCGTTGCTTGTGTGTCGCTCTCTTTGCCTCTGTGTGAGTGTGAGGGTGGGAGAGAATAGAGGAGTAGCTCTGTGTGTGTGGGTGTGTGTGTGTGTGTGTGTTTGTGTGTGTGTGTGTGTGTGTGTGCATGTGTGTGTGTGTGTGTACAGTAAAGATGTTTTCATACTCATATTTCTATGTGCATTTTCTCAAAGGGGAACAGTTGCTGTATTGATGAAAACAAAATTCCTGCCGTCGACGAGTTCTCATGGTATTTTACCAAAAGAGATTTTGCAATCTTTTCACACGATTTCCTGTAAGAAAACATGTGTCAATTCCCGAAAACCAAATACACGTTATCACATCACCGAGGACGAACAGCGGCCTTCTGGCTGGTTGTTGGATTCGTCCACCTCCACAACCCGGTTTCACGAGTGGTGAACGTACTGATCCTCAGGTGGTTCAGCCATCTGGGGGCGGCATGTTGAATCACATCCTAACCCAGCAAGCAACACCTGACTCCCTAGCCTCCCCAGCTTATTCATCCACCATCCACTAACAATAAAATAAAATAAAACGATGATACTGACTGGAGCCGTTGTAAAGTAATGGGGTCGGGGGAGGCCCCAACCAGGAAAATAAGCCATGAAACAATAGCTGTGGAAAGGGGAACAGTTCAGCACACTGCTGCATAAACTGTGTCGGTTTGTATTGTATGAAAAGAGGGCAGGAATTCCAAAGGGAATTATTATTTGTTATGGTAATGACTGTTAGATATGGCTGGATGGCCGCGTCCATAAATACGCTGATTTCTCAGGCATGTGGCTGATGATGGCTGTTAATGCTGCTGAGTATCTTTGGGCCTCTTCGTCTTCAGCACAACAAGCAAGCGATGAAAATCAGGTCGGATACAACGGCTGTACTCTGTCGTAAAGGCTATTTTTACACAGAGTTCTTAGCAAGAGGTCCCACGAGATGTAATCACATGTAATCCACGTTTCCGTGAACGAGGATGCATGAAGGCCGCAAAGAACCCGGGCGGAAAAACAGGGTTTTCCATAAGGTGCCATACGAACACCGTTGCGCGAGGACGCGTTGCGCGAGGACGCGTGGGAGTCAGCGATTTCTTTTTTATTCATCATTTGGAAAGCTCTTTAAGCCCATAAAGCTTTGCACAACCAGCCTGTTTATGATATCAATAACTCTGCAGCCAGACTTCATATCAGATATCGATTCAGTATATCGAACATAATCGATAGATATTGAATGGCGAGTCGGCGTCGTCCTGGAGCTCAGTGCAGTTACTCTATGAAGCCACATCAGACGCTTGGAGGAACCATCAGAGCAGCTGAACGGGAGGCTGAGCGAGACAATGAGGCTGTGTTGCACAATATAAAAGGGATGAGGACTTTTAACCCCTCTGACCTCATACCATACTGGTCCACAGCCCAAAATTCCTGCACTGCCTGTGTGACTTCTGCATAGTAATACAGAGGGGGGGGGGTTATGAATGTGGTTCTTCTTGTAAAACAAGAGCATCGCTGCTCTACTTCATCACATAAAAGTGACACGTCTGAAATACAGTTCAATTAAACTATCTTTTAAAACCAGGACCATAATCGACATGTTCTGTCCAATAATACCATTCAAAATGGGCTTCATTAAGTTTAGCATGCAATTCCCTCTGTATCGAATCAGATTAAATGTACTTCATGGTTATGAGGGGAAAGCCCGACGCCGGGGACTTCCGAGTCTGTTTCAGAGACAGCGGGCATTCACAAGATGTTCCGTCTGTAACTCAAACCAGAGTGACAGGAGCAACTGTTCATGTCTGTAACACAGGTGCATGTGTTCCACATGTTTTTGTGTTCAATGACACACAACTCATATCCGAATGTACACACCTGTAGTTGGCGCTATTGCAACGCTGCAGCCATTGAAACCTTTCGCAAACATGTTAATTGGTCTTCGTAGCGTTTACGGGTGCGCTGATGTTTCTTCACTCTCTTAATAAAACCACGAATAAACCGTATGCTCCTCCCCCTGAAACCTGTCCCGACTATGTGATGTCATTCCAAAAAAAAATAGCGTTGGTGACTGACAGTTGAGTGCAAAAAGTGTGCACAAACACACACACACACACACACACACAACGACTGCCCCTGTTTAAATAACATATAGCAGCTGCTGAGGAGACTGGTCTCATTTAGGGCCGTACAACAGCGCTTAACCCTTGTGTTGCCTTAGGGTCATTTTGACCCGATTCAATGTTTCACCCTCCTGTTACCTTTATATTTACTAACATATTTTACCCTTTGGGTTCAATTTGACGCCGGCAATTAAAACCTCCAGAAAATTATTAGAATTAATATTGTTTTCCAAGTTTAAGTGTGAGGCACTTTATGTTTGTTTGTTGACTCCCGAAAGAACACCGACATTAAACATTGAATGGGGTCAAATTAATCCTAAGGCGGGGGGAGGGTGTAATATTGATTCGGGTCAAAATGACCCTAAGGCAACACAAGGGTTAAGACTCACACCCAGACCCAGTGTGTTGAACGTGTGTGTGTGTATGTATGTGTGTGTTGAACGTGTGTGTGCGTGTGTAGGTATGTGTGTGTGTGTGTGTGTTACTTTACACTGTATCGGCAGACTGGGGCTGTCTGAAGTGAACAAGGTCCACTCTGTCTCTCGCACACACACACACACCTTAACAACCGTCCACCAGTTGTGGCAGTGTGGCAGTTAACAGTTTGGCATTGAAGGTGTGTGTGTGTGTGTGTGTGTGTGTGTGTGTGTGTGTGTGTGTGTGTGTGTGTGTGTGTGTGTGTGTGTGTGTGTGTGTGTGTGTGTGTGTGTGTCGGACATTTGTCCACACATGCATTTGCAGTGGACATTTGAGAGTCCTTGCAGCATCCCCAGTATGCCGTGCACAGTGTCACACACTCGTCCGCAAATTAGCGGATGCCCTTAAAGCTGCGGGAGCTTTTGACTGTGTGATTTATTTTTAGAGACATCCGTCGGCGCTTTCGGGGAGCTTCCACTTTGCTGTGGTAACCCTGTATTTGCAGCTGCATGTTTTACTCATATGTCAAACTAAAGGCCGTCTTGCAATCTTGGTGTCACACTGACCGTGTTTACATGCATTCGAATAACTGGCTTAGTCGGACTGAAATCGAATTATCCGTTTCATGTAAACACCTTTGTTCGACTATGTGCGGTCCGACTACGATCCGATTAACACCCCTGGATAACTCGATCCGATCCGGTTGATAATTCGACTATCGCGGCATGTAACGGTGAATTGGATTAGGAACTGGACTTTGCGTCTTTGCGCATGCTTGAGATCCCGCCGCCCTCCTCCCCCCTCCCTCCCATGTCGTGACCCGGAAGTCGAAAGAGACGATAAGTTGTCACTGCCGGGAGCCTGGCCGGCAGAAAACAAACAAACAACGCTATGGAGAACACAAGAGCCACCACACATTTCTGGACCGAAGAGCAGACAGAATGTATGATAAATGTATTGAAGGAGTTGAACATACTAAAGTTCATGGTTCTTTCTCGAAATGTTGATGTTGTTGTTGTTGGTTGTTGTTGGTAGTGGTGAAGAGGTCAAGCGGAAATGGCTGTATCACCACGAGTTGTAATGAAAACAGCGCCACCTATCGTATCGGATATGACATGCTTTCAAAGGCCAATG
Source organism: Pseudoliparis swirei (assembly GCF_029220125.1). Classification (NCBI taxonomy): domain Eukaryota; kingdom Metazoa; phylum Chordata; class Actinopteri; order Perciformes; family Liparidae; genus Pseudoliparis; species Pseudoliparis swirei. Next base: position 23,052,613 of record NC_079407.1, read on the forward strand.
ATTCGAATTACTCACTGCCATGTATATTGGGATAATAGCAGATGACCCAAAAGATAGCATCGTCCGACTAAAGCAAGATTCGAATTATACCATCATGTAAACGCACTGACTGTATTCCTCACTTCCAGCCATAGCAGCATCTCTGTAGCTGCTGGTTGAGAAAGAAGAAACAAGCCAAATCATTCTCACTGGTGATAAGCTTTCTATTTCCCCTGTAATATTTGGAAGAGGCAGTAATAGCTTCATCATAAACACATTGCTTTCACACTTGGTTTCTTATTATGAATATGAATATTTTTAAAAAGAGTAATTTGAAACTACAGAAAATATCTAAACGTGTTTCACTTTTATCCCCAGCACTGACAACTATTAAAGTAATAAACCATGTGCTGAACATGCTGTGAGTATGCAAAACACAGACAGCTTCAATGCGGAAACTAATCTTTTTATTATTGTCACAGGGTGAAAAGGATTCTGCAAATTCTCTGTCCCCCCTTTTTTAAGGCGATTTCCGAGCGACGTGATGAAATAGTGTATGGATTATGTTCCCAGGGACGTGATGAAAGGAAGTCTTTATTAACCAGATGCCCCGAGGGCTTGCTGGTCACTCTGCTGTTGCATCATAGTGAGCAGCTGGCACCAAGTGGCCCGTGTGTGTGTGTGTGTGTGTGTGTGTGTGTGTGTGTGTGTGTGTGTGTGTGTGTGTGTGTGTGTGTGTGTGTGTGTGTGACATGTTGCCAGATTCCAGGAAACAGGAAACTGACTGGCGGGAAAATTACAGCAGCAGGGGGGTCCAGTCTTTTGTCGAAACATAATCCACTGGACGCTCTTAACACTCTACTCCCCCCCTCCTCCCCGCGCAAAATACTCTCACACACACACACACTTTTTTTCTTTGGATCTTGTTCCAGGAAGCAGGACCGGCCGCTGCTTCCCTCCTCGAAAGTGAACTGAAGAGGGGAGAAAGAGAGAGTGTGTGTGTGTGTGTGTGTGTGTGTGTTACAGGGTGGAGGTTGAGTCCAGTTGGTCAATTGAAAGGGTTTAAGGAGCCATACGGCCTGGTGGAGGATCAGAGGGAGGGGAGGGGAGCGTGGCTGTAGACCTCGACCTGAATAGAGAAAGAGGCGGTCATGGTCGAGGAGAACTTTCATGTGTTGTGCTGTGATGGGAGGTGCTAACAATACCGTTGTCTCCTGTGTATCAAACACTTGAGTAACAGTATTTAGTTACACTGGATTTTCGTCCATGGAGAGTGATCTGACCCGAGGTTTCTTCCATTTAGAGTTTTTAAGTGTCCGAATTGAGCTTCTTGAGTACAAAGGATGGCGTATTCTGTGCAGATTGTTAAGACTTTGGAGCAAATCTGTGAGTTGTGATATTGGGCTCGAATATAACAGAATTGACTTGACTTTTTCTCTCTCGTGTCTGCAGTTCACAGCGAAGGCGCTTCTATTTCCATGTGCGATTTCAATCACGGTTGGCTCGGACTCTGTAGTCCAACCTGTTGGTTGAGTAAGCCAGGTTTTTTCCCTCATACGAGCTTCTGTTGGTCTCAATCAAAATGTTGCACAAGCGACTCAAAGATCAGGGGGAGCCGGAAGCTGAATGAGCCTGTCGGTCAAAGTTTCACAGAGCCGATTGGATGCAATACTTGCCATCAACCTGTGGTTCCTGACCTGGATTCTGTTTTACCGTTCGTCACGTGTTACTGATTTTATTTTGAAAGTCGGTGGCGCTTTGACGGAGTGAAAAAAAGCTTGCCGATTTCTTCAGGCCGTGACTTTTATCAAGCATGAACAATTTACGGCAGATTCGAGCGAGTCCAGTGGAGCCAGTAGGAGGCGCTGTGATAATGTGAACATATACGTGCATCATGTGTATCCACGTGAAGTGTAGACCACGTCATGTAAATTAAATGTGAATCTGATGCGTTTTAGGCTGATTTGCTTTGGCCACTCGGTGGCGCTTTGACTAGAATTTAGAATTAGCATATGAATGTCTTCAGGGTCAGTATGTTATGACATGTGAGAAATATGGAGCAGATTAGATAATGTATGGCCGAGTTACAACAACCTACATCTTCATGTCGAAAGGTGTTTCTTTGACTGCACATAGTTTAGTATTTTTTAAATCTTTCAAAGATTTTTCCCTGCAAAGGTCTCAAGACCAGACTGCCCAACTTTGTAATGAATCAGGTTTAATCTTTAGGAGGAGTTGACTGTTTTACAACTCCCCAAAATGTGAAAAATCGGCTAAACATTTCGATATTGAGCGATTTATTGCAGCGCCCCCTAATGTTCAAATATTCTGAAAAAAATAGGGTTTGTTTAGGGATGCCATTTGGACATAGGCTAGCAATTTGGTGAGGTTAGGCAAAGTGATTTGGAAGTTAGGTACTTTTCATATTAGGCCACACCCCTAAGATGTTCATTGGCCCATATCCTCTGAACTCAATGATATATCAGCAAGTTTTTAACAAGTTATGATGACATTGCGCCAATAATGAACCACAGACATTTTTGTATGAATCAGACAACGCATTTTGGAGAAATATAAAAATATATATTTCTTTACAAAATTACAGAATTACAAAATTTAAAGTCGACGCATTTTATGGTCACCATTAACTTATTTGTAGAGCAAGTCCAAGTGAACATGTTTATCAATTTTCTGAACAATCGGTCATAGTTTTCAAAAAAGGCAGCCTTTCTACCGCAAGGGGGCGCTATAGAGCAATTGTTTTGTACCCAAATGCGAGACCTCTAAAATATCAATATTTTCACCAGTCCTGATATGCATGTCAAATGAGACAATGTTTGAGATATGATAAAGGCCCCAAACACACTTTCATTGCTATAGAGAAAAATAATTCCTTGAAAAACAATAGGTTCCTCTACGACAAAGTCGTCACGAGGACCCTAACTATCCTCCTTCAGCAGCTTGTTTTGTGACGCCGTTGTGGAACTGCCCGTGGTCGCCATTCAGCTCTCGGCCTCGGGTACGTGTTCATTCCTCAACTGTAGTCACCATTAATCTCTATAACTTTTACACTATAATCGGCGATTTAAAAATCTCTTATCAGGGCTGAAAATATTTCCTGGCACTTCAGAAAATGACCCATAAATCAGCTGCTGAGTTCCTGTGTGCTTTATTGGAATATATACAGAATGCTGCTGGTGTTGACAGTTTTGTTCTCTGGCGGCAAAAAGAGGAGAACACTAACCGTCTCCCAGCACAGAATGAGCATCATGTATCAGCGGGGATGCTCCTTTGCTCCCGATTTCACTTTGAAGGATGGCTTATGAGTCAAAATAAAACTGTGTTGTTATTATAATATTATTATGAGTCATACATTCGTAAAACTCTCCTCAGCCGTTAACAGCCACCCTAAACTCAAGTTCGCGAAACACGGTGGAGAACGAGTGGAGCGCCGGTGGGAAGTTGGTCATACTTGGTCCGTGTCCTTTCCTGTAACAGTTTAGCTCCACACCTTCCTTTTTGTATTAGTTGTTTTCATCCTGTCTCACTAACGGCGTTTCTCAATTCAAAGTACACGAGTACAGACTTGTGTTCTTTTGGAGTCTGGACTTGGGAGTCTGGCCTCGGGAGTCCAGACTCCGGAGGACGGGAGGACGGTCTTTCTGCGATTGGAACAGCAGTTGACTTGATGACGTCACCACATCAGCTGTTCTTGCTCCTGGGTTTACTCTAATTATTCACTGTAAATTATTTTTTACAGTCACATAAACAAAACATCCTCAAATTACATTCCGTGACTCAACAACAGTATTATTTATAAAAAGTCAACTGTCAGTAGTTTATTTTCTCCTCCGCTACTGTTTCCGGTTGCTGGTGAAATGCATTCTGGGATATATGCTGGCCAGAGTACGCACAAGTCTCCTCTGATGCATCCTCCGGAAAGTGGGAGGATCAAGTCACATCCGGGTGTTTTGACCGTGCTTTGCGAGAAGCGAACTTTGAATTGGAACATGTACTCGGGCTGAGACTGATGACGTTTCACGAGTCACGAGGACACAAGTAGAGGAAAGTACGCACAAGTACGCATCTTGAGAAACGCCGTAACTATCATGTCATTCCAGATCCTGCTTCCCATCTCGTCAGTCCAACTCCCTTCACCTGCCTCTGATCACTCCCTCGTTAGTCCCTCATTACCTTCACCTGGTCTCCATGCCCATCTCACCTGATGCCCATTCCCTAATTAGTCTCTGTCTTAGGTTCCCTCACTTGCACTTGTCCTCTGCCAGATTGTCTTGTGTTTTTCCGACCGAGCCCTCGAGCGTTCCAGAGTTTGATTATTCTGTCTGTTCCGTTCCTGACGACGCTCTCAGTAAAGGATCTTTATTGGCATTATTGTCTCCTGAGTCGTGCATTTGGGTCCACCCTAATCCCACCCTGACACTTTCCTATGTTACGCACACAATCGTGAACGAGGAGGTTTAAACATCGTAAAAGCCCACACAGGGTAGGAGGGATGTGGGAGGTGGACATATCCAACAAGCAGCGATATTCCAACCACTAAACCACTGTTGGTGTCCCCTGTGTAACGAAAAGTCAGCGTTGACTGCAATGCCCGCTGATACACTCAATTCCTCTCTCTCTCCTGCCATCTGAGCGAGGCAGAAATGCCAAGAACATAATCTCACGAAAAAGGAAAAGAAGTGTTGTATTGTCAGTCTAGAAAGGTTAAAATAATTTACAGAGGCAGCATCCCAATTCCAACTTTATTGGAAGACCTCAAGAAAAAATGTTTTTTTGACAATTTGAACGGAGCTTTATTTGTGTTGGTACGTGGCCATGGCGTGACAGCAACGTGTCACGCTCACCACGGCCCTCATTCATATCAATGGAGGGAGGAAAGTGGGAGCTAAGTACCGGCACGACAAACAAACACCGCAGGTAGCCACGATGGGCTGCGGCTCTGCAAACGGGGGGCCACTTGCCATGGAAATGACCGAAGAGATGCCGACGTCCATAACAATGGACAGGTGGGGAGAAAATGGCGATGAATGTGGTTTCATTCAGGAAGTGTGGAAGTGCGACGTTACATGTAAGCGGATGCACTCAAAGAGCACGCATCAAGACAATCGTCACTGTAACGGATCCCCGTATATCAATCGGCGTGAGACTTGACTGCTGGTGAACTTCTTTATTTCCTTTCTTTCGTTGTATAAACATGAACCAAAACTCTTGAATAAATACCACCTTGTCACCACCGTAAGAGCATTAGCCTCATACGGGTCCATTAAAACTATGAAAACTTTACTTTATATCAAATGCGCATGCGTCCGTTACACTTAGCCGTACCGTCAAGTTTGTATATTAACATAAAATAAAGGTGCGCTTCCTTTTAACATTTCAAAATGAAAGTCAAATTTAGCTCAAAGCGGAAGTAGATTAAAACATATACAAAATCATTAAAACAATATAAAAAAGGCATACATCAAAACCAATAAAGCAGATACAAAATAAGGCAATCAACACAAAACAATAAACCTTTTAAGGGGTTATTTACAGTCACGCTTGCTCTTTCATGTTGAGTTATGAAGACTGAATAGCAGTGAAAATAATACGTAGCTTTTGAGTTCACACCCGATGCGTCTCGAAACTTCAGAAGATTAACATCAGAGGGGGTGTGGCGTTCCAACAGCTGCACAATTGTCACATGCTCTCAGTCGTGTTCTTCACGCAGCGTGTTCTGTTCAGAGATGCTTGTTTAAAGAACACTGTGATTTCTTGCCAAGTTATGTCAGACGGCCTCGGTTCCAGGCGTAAAAAAGGCCCGTTCACGGGTCGTTCCGACGAACTCAAGATGAGGCTTTGATGTCTATCTCGCAATTGACGTCCGTCATCTACCTGAACACGTTTCATTTTTTCATCGTTTTGATTGTAATTTTTGTGTGTCAAAAATGTAGCGCAGTTGAGTCTTTAGTCCTTGTTTCTGCCAACATAAGTCTTCCTCATTTATCTGCATACCGTGTTGTTTCGAGTGACGACTTCGTAATGTCATTCTTGTATTCTGTTTTTTTAAGAGTGTCTTTTTGAGGTCCCCTGTCCTTGAACAACGGGTGAATAAAGCCCCTTGGCTAACTCTGCCGAATTTACGGTGATGTACGGTGATAAATAAAAATACACAATTCACACTTAAGGCCATGTGACAGACCCATCGTGTCATCGAATGATCCCGTTCGACCCGGGCTCATGTCCCTGATCAGGCCTCAGAGGGCAGTGGGACCCGATCCTGTGTGCTGGTATTGTCCATAATGCTCCACTGTGGTGTGTATGGGGACATATGGAGAAGCTTCTGGACAATGGAGCTCTTGTCCTGCTGGCCTCAACAAAGAGGCCAAGACGGGCTCAGACAGGGGGCCAACCACCACGCTGGGGTGTGTGTGAGAGTGAATAAGTGAGTGAGTGAAAGAGAGAGAGGCTTTTTGAGAGTGTGTGTGCATCTTACAAAGCAGAAAAAAGTCTAAGTATGTTACATAGCCATTTTATTGTAATAAATACTTCATAACTTAATATCTTCATGGCCTAAATAGTTTTAGCTTTATACTGACGGCGTGTGTTTTGTCGTAGTTATGCGAGTTTATATTATCATTTCACTTCCTCTCTTTTTCTAAATGATTCGGGGTAAATTGAACACAAATGAATTCATCACAGCCACGAGGCTCATTCTCATCTTTTGCACGACGTACTGCAGAGACATCTAAAACATAAAGCGTGCTCACCGGCTAGTCTTCCAGTCGTTACTGCGTTTTGAGTTCGTCTCTTGGATTACCCTCCCCCGCCGCTCAGAGTTTAGCTCAAATTAAAAGTGTTGCTCACTTTCTCATTTCTGGCAGCTTGGGATTTTGTTTTGTTTTTTGGTAAACACACAAAGCAACCAAAGCGTTCACGGACCACACGCAAACACTGTGTCAGCAGTTTACGCCGTATGCTGGCACTGCTGTTAGCTAGTAGTTGGCCATTTTTATTTATAACGGATGGCTGTATGTTTAGATTGTATGGAGCCGGTGTAGTGGAGAAATGCTTTGTTTGGGAGCATCTTGCTCATTGCAGCCTTGACGGAACAGGAAGGCCTGCCATACTCCAGCCTCGGGGTCCATCCTCCAAAAACAGATCCAAACCGTTTCATGTAATGTTTATCTGCAATAGTTTGTGTCTCTGTGTCGGTCGTGTTAGCCGACAGCCTCTGTGAAGCAGGCTCCTCCCCCGTCTCCACTCAAAGCCCTGCTAACCGACACGCCGGGGGACTCTTCCCAGCCAAAGTGACAATGCAGACATGAGGAATGATGGTGTTGGTGGGACGTTCCGCTCATGCAGCGCCTCGCCCAGATCAGAGCTCTAACACGAAGGCCGTCCTTTCACACTCTACGAGGTGCTGCTGAAGCATTTCAAACGAATTGGCCAAAAACAAAAAGCGTGACTCATCGTTTTTTTATTTTGTGGAACCTGTTGAAAGAACATTCAAATGTATGTTTGTATTTCACAGACGGACATGCAGCACTTATACATACAGATGCGTATCAAAATTCAAAGTTATTTGACGGCCGACCAACATTGTGACCGAGTGGAAGTTGTTCTTGCTCATATTCGTCATCTTGTTTACTTATTCTCTACTCGGATGTTAACTCTTCTAGATAAATGCGTTTTGAACACTGTAGAAACAGAGTGGTGGTTTTCTCGCACAACTTTGCCTGGCATCAACGACATACTCATATGTACTGCATGTAAATGTGAATATTGTAGAATATTCATTTTGTGTCAAGAGCTGAGTTAGAACTAAGCCACCAACTCTCACACACTCTCACTCTCTCACTCACTCACTCACACACACATCATACACGTCATACACACATCACACAGCCACAGACAGTTATGTTGGTTATGTCAGCAGCTGCTGTGTGACAACAACAGAGAAACGGAGAGAGAGAGAGGTAACTGATTCATTTTCATGATCAATCAGAAACAATATTTTAAATGCTATTTAAAATGTGTCTACTCTGATGGATGTAAATGACTTAAATAATATGAGGTGTAGTTAAAATAAGAAATGGGGGGTACAGAGGGTCCACGATGAAAAGAGGGAAAGGGGTAGAAACAAGTACAGAAAAGGTATAGAGACATAACGACAGTCTGTCTGTTGCCAAACCCCTCGACCACAGGGAGGAAACCACACGGGATTACAGTTATTTAACCCTGAACACACCGCAGTAACGTATCAGTGAGGCGTTGTGATAAGAAATGTCTGTTGCGTGTTTTACAGTTTGCCTGTTTTTAAATGAACCGTCACTCAGTTTGCGCAGCCACAGACAAGCCGGGCATCAAACTGTTGATTTACTACAAATCAACATGGCTACCGTGTCCACACAGAGGCCCGAGGCACAGCAGCTGACCAGCAGTGCGGTTTGAAATGCACCGTTGCCCCAATACACAACCAGATCCAACACGTGTCAGCCTTAGCGTGAACCTGATTTGAACAAACAAACAAATGACTCCTAGCTCTCTGGAGAGGAAAATACACTTCCTGGTTTATTTTATATGTCTAATGATTTGAGTCAAATTTGTTTGAAATTGTACAAAATGTTGTTAACATTTTTTGGAGAAAAAAAAAGATGGTTGTTTAGTTGCAATATTAACGGATGTGGTGTTACTTGGGTGCGAAAGTTGCGCAGGACACGAACGGAGGCGTCCTGGGTGAAAGTCTGGTGTCCTGGGGTGACTTTTCGTAGGCCACACCAGCTCAGACATGCTCAACACGGGTATTCTTGAGAGGCTGGAAATAGAGATAATGTTCACCTGCCCAAGCGATTGGAAGAGCAGAGCAGATTTATATTTTTCACAAATATTGTTAATGAAAGATGGAAAATATTTGTTTTAACTCTCGAAACCACAGGTGTCAAACACAAGGCCCGCGGGCCAAATTCGGCCCGCCACATCATTTATGCGGCCCCTGACGGCTTGAAAGACATTTGATTACCTTTTCTTAAAGAAATTTAAGACAAATATCCTGTGCTTTTATTTTGAAGGTTTTCGAATGAAATTGATTTATGTTCTAAAATTAGAGAAATGTTCTTGTGTACAATATTTCGACACTCAAATAAACAATAATCAAATGCAAAGAGAGTTATTTAACAATATGTTTGTAGAGTAGTTTATACCGTGTTACAGTTACAACCGGCCCTTTGAGGGCAGGCGCGATGCTGGTGTGGCCCTCGGGGAAAATGAGCGTGACACCCCTGGTCCAAACAGATGACACCTTTGAGATGTTGTGGCTGTCCTTTTGTGGCCGGGAGCACAATCCTGCACCCGAGTTGGAACTCTCACGTCGACACCATTCAAACCAGTTTGGTTCCACGAGGTTTACCGTGGAGCGGTCGACACTTCTGCACCCTGCTAGCTTTGAACCATCCTCGCTGACCTCCATTTGCATTTGAACACGACAACAAGCTTTGAAATGGCAAGCCGTGACGATGAAACACGTCACCGCTAAGGGAGTGGATGGATCGCTGCTGACCCTCGTGTCTCGTATACACGGGAGGCCATGAATGGAAAAAATAAAACGGTGACGTTTTAATTCGTATGAGTCGTGAAAGGCGTAAATCTTCTCGTGTTAGTAAAGAGAATACGAGCATTTTTACTTCTTCCACTGTAGAATATATCAACTTTGTCGGAATGATGGAAGTATGAACAACATTATAAGTAAATGTTGAGTTATGTTTACAAAAAAAAGGTAAAGAAATGTAGTTTAAAAACAGCAAACATCAACAAAAGACTATTATTCATTATATTTAGCTGTATTGTTTTGAGGGTCAGCGCTCGCTCCTGGAGACATATGTGCCATTACAATATACAATACATGTTTCACATACAATACACAATCACTTTTTCATTGTTTACGTTGTACCTCTAAGGCAGGGGTGTCCAAAGTCCGGCCCGCGAGCCAATGGTGGCCCGCGGTCAGATTTCATATGGCCCGCGACATCGGTCATATAATGTGTTATTTGTGGCCCGCCAGATCTGTCAGAATAAATAAATCATAAAAACTTGAAAGACGTAATTCCTCCTTTCTAATGTATCTGGCTCTGCATCCGTGGCGTGAACCCTTCTCCAAACCTATTTGCCATGGCGACGGCAAATAAAAGGAGAAAAGTTGACAGTGAGGGCCGCCGCTTTCAGGAGCGGTGGGAATTACGAGTGTTTCTCCTACCATGAGAACAGGGTGGGGGTCCGCCCCACTGACATGTTCTCTAAAGCGCCAGATTACAACATAAGTAATGTCAGGTTGTTTTATTCAACTAAACGGTCGTATATTATTGATCGTATCGACACAGCGGCATGTCATTTCTGTCTCTACGTGGTGGCATTCACACTTCTCCTGGCTCTCGGTATCCCGGCGGAGCTCCGCCCCCATGCGCACAGACAGGTGCGCACATACAGGTGAGCGCGCTCCAACCAGCCGGCAGAGAGCGTCCAATATGTCGCGGGAACAGCAAACCGACACCTCTGCTATGGAGGACTCAAAATGACTTCAGTATAAATAAATAAATAAATGCATGAATAAATATAGGAATAAATGTTTAAATAAATGTATAAATAAATAAATAAATGCTTAAATAAATGTATAAATAAATAAATAAATACAGGAATGAATAAATATAAGTTATAAATCAACAGGACATCATTAAATAAATATATTTCTGCATTTCTGTATTTCTTCATTTATTTATTTGTGACATTTACGTGTCCGTATATTCAAATGAGCTGGGGCGGTCCGAACCTCTGTCTGAAGCATGATTGGTCACAGGAGTGTGATGCACCTGGTGTGTTGTGCTCTACTACTTCCTGGCTGGCACAGAAGAAGTTGACTCGCAGTCTGATCTTGGAGTCAGACTCTCGGGGAGCCAGGGGACGGTCTTCTCTGTCTTGTGGCGTCACATAAATACTTTGGTGGAGTAGAATGTGTTGCGGTGTCACTGTGTTGTTAGCGTGAAAGCTCTCACGAATAGCAATACATACATAACGCGTCGCTTTTCTGACCCCAAGTGCTTACAATGAAATAATAAACTCGTTGTGCTCTTTAGATCCTCCAAAACCTAATTATATCTCATGTTTAGCCGCTACGGAGCGTCAGAGACAATAGACATTTCAAAAGTCCTGCCGAGATCAGGCTTCTCTCGGCCACACACAGCCCCAGAGCTCAGAGGTCCCGACAGGACCTCAAATCTCCGTCATCATCCTTATTTGGCTGAATCTCGATAAACCGACCACACATTTGATGCTTAAACTACTAACTTCTCGGCTGAAACATCCTTAAATTACATTCCGTGACTCAACAGTAGTATTTAGAATGTACAGACAAGAATGCATAATAAACGCTGTTCGCCTACAGGTCCAAGTGTTAGATCATTGCTTTTGTCTGCTCTTGCTCCTGACCAATCCTGTTCAACAATGAGGTTCGGACCGCCCAGCTCATTTGAATATATAGACACATAATGTCAACACAAATAAATGAAGAAAATACGTGTGACACAATAGAGATATAAATAAATGAAGAAATACAGAAATGTAGAAATACATTTATTTAATGATGTCCTGTTGAGTTATAACTTATATTTATTAATTTCTGTATTTATTTCTGTATTTATACATTTATTCTTGTATTTATTTATTTATTTATACATTTATTTAAGCATTTATTTATTTATTCTTGTATTTATTCATGCATTTATTTATTTATTTATTTATACTTAAGTCATTTTAAGTCCTCCATACTCTGCGTTCCAACGGTGGTGAAGACAAGTCGTCTCAGAGTAGCTCTCTGCTCCGGGTTCAAGAGCAGAGACGAGGTGGGGCGCGAGGGGAAATGCAGATTCTTTTATTTCAAGACCTTGTTTGAGAACTTCACATATTACAAACTACACGGACATAAAACTAAGTCATTAATAAATAAAGAGCGAAATGCCTGTCGCCTACTTTCGTGTAAATGTGTACGTTACAGCATTAACCGGTTACGCTGCGCATGCGCGACAGACTAGATTATTGGCGATTTGCCAGGTGTTACCTCTCAGCGTTCCAGCTGTTGCCCTTCAAAACAAGAGCTCAACATTGAGCATTATTGAGAGTGGCCGTATCAAGCCTGCAACCCCGTTTTAAAAAGAGGTGAAGTGGAAAGCCCATTTTATCACACAGAGTAAAACGTGATGACTCAAACATATCTGCACTTGTTTTGTTTTTCAAAGGTTGCGCGTTTTGTTATTTTGAAAATATATGCAGTGTAACTAACACTCAGTAAAACTCTTTATGCCCAAATTCTTGATCTTATTTGGTTTAATTTGTCACAAGTTGCACTTTATTGATATTATCTTGAAAAGGTATTCAGTGCAAAACAGGTTAATTGCAGCCACAATAAGCTAAATGTGAAGTGTGTTGAACGGTAACATATGTCATTAACAGTGAAAAACCTGTAGATGTGACAAACTATTGTGTTTCTGAAAAGATCTAGTAAAAGATAAGGGCAAAATTAATTAGTTTGTAAGTGTAATGATAACAGACCACTTTGCATTACTTATAACTCCTGTTTAAAATGTTCATTAAGCAACGTTATGTAACTCATAGAAATGTAAGGTATTCTATATACAGCGTTTTCATTGTTATCTGACTGAATGAAAGGCAGACTTGGTTCTATTATATGTGGTTACATTGTCATTTAAAAAATAAAAGTAATTGTGACAGTTAAAATACATTGTTTTATAACAGTCTATATTCATGTAACTTTTGTGGTTTAAAAAAATGTTTAAATGAACTATTGGCCCTCGGGCATCTTGACTTTATCACAATTGGCCCTCATTGCAAAAAGTTTGGACACCCCTGCTCTAAGGCATCTCTGACTGAAATGTTATATAACTAAAGCTCTCCTCACAAAGCCGGGTGGGGTACGTCTCCGTCTAACACATTCACACTCGGTTTACACCTTGTGAGCATTTTGGAGGAAACCGTGGGAGAGAACTGGTGTGACATAGAAGACAAACTCCACAAGCATGAAGAGTTCAAAGTGGATTCTGACTCAAAGGTTTCGAGATCTATTCGTAGAAGACGACGTCCTGTTTGAGAAGTCGTATCTCTTGTCCCAGATTGCGTGTTGTGAAAGTAGTACTGGACTTCCGTGTGTTGGAATTCAACTTTTGCGTAGAGACTGAATGAAGTATGGGCAACACTCGTCATTATCTCCTTATCTGTATCTGAGGGGGACGGGCGGTTGAAGAAGAAGAACAATGCATCTTGAAGGAGTTGCTAATGAATGGGTAGAAAAGTGGCTTCATTCAGCTCCCATCTCTTCTTTCTGTGCCCACCCTGCCCCCCAGCACTCCATTACAATGCAGGATCCCCACCCCCCTCCCACTCCCCCAGCACAGACACATTAACACACACTCCCTGCCCTGCCCCCTGAGGAACACAGGCAGGGGGTTGGGTGTGTATGGGGGGTTTCCCCAACTATTTAAGCGGATTCCAACAGATGGCCGAGGAACTTTCCTCCGAGGGGGTCACGTTGCTCTCTCTCTCTCTCTCTCTATATCCCTCTCTCTCCCCCGACTCCCTGTCTCCTTCTCAACAGACCTGACTACTCCTTCATTTCTCTCCCCTTTCCCTTCCCCAAAAAGACAAAACCTCTTTCAACTCCTGGGACGAGCAGTTTCTCAACCGTCAGAGGGCCCAACTTAGATCTCTCAGGGTTTCCACTTTTCTTTTTGGCCTTCTCCGCTCCACAAAAACCAGAAACGTGTTAGTCCTCCCCTCTTCCTCCACTGTGGGATCAGACCTCCTTCACTCGGCGAGGACAGCGGAGCGAACCATGCCCTCCGACTTTCTTACGCCTTTCCTGGAACTGGACGAGGAGTTCTTCAAGGTGAGAGCGCAATTTCAACCTTTTATACAGAACTGCCAACACCTGATTTCTCTCATTTAATGCAATGCTAGAGTACAGAAGGGCCAATGAACCTTCATATATACAACAAAGTGCATGATTAAACCTGATTAACTGTTTTTTAATGTAACCTAGGCTCATTAATAATGCATTAATTCCTTTTTAGTGTTTTCAGTCGCTAAATGTACTTTTTTTATTCTTTAGATTCAGGGCTTGAACATCACAAGAAAACAAGTTGAATTCTTGGGTGGGGGTTTGTTTCAATAGAATTAGCTGAACACCAAGTTTGAAACCACAAGAAAAGTTCCTTAGTATCAAACATTTATGTTTTTGGGGTTAAAAAAAATAGCACGTGGTTTTCTTTTACTATCTGTAAAGAACAAAGAAAACATAATAGCTGAAACTATAAGAAAATCCTTAATAGAAATGTATTTTTTTTGTCTTTCTGCTACATGGATGCTATTTTGCAATCCAGTTAAGGCCAGATTCAACAAGTTCATGTTGAGTTTATGCCTAATTTACTGCCCGCCATATTAAAACATAGTCGGGTTGCTTTAGGTACAGCTTTAAAATCTCCTTTCAGCTCAACTCGGTCGCGCTCCAGCGCTCCAGGAATGCAGAAAGCTCACGTCCATTCTTCTCCTCTCTTCTTTTGTGTGACAGAATTTCCGTGGCCTGGAGGCGACAGATGGCTCGTCAAGCGGCTCGCAGCAGCACGGTCAGAGGGTCCTGGGCTTCCAGCGTCGCCATTCTCTGTGCCCCGTGACCCTCCCCAACTCCAAGTTCAACAACAACAACAACAACAATAACAACTACAGCAGCTCTGAGGTGACCAACGCGGCGGCCGGCTGGGGGCTCAACGTGGCCTCCAGCCCGGCGTGGAGCGGGGAGAGTCAGCTTCCCCGCTCCACGCTCAGCCACATCCCCTTCAGGGTCGACCGCTCCGTCAGCATGATCGAGGGCAACGTCGGCGGCGGCATGGGAGGCAGAGAGGACCAGATGGCTACGTTGTCCCCGAAGCTGGTGCTGCCACCGCCGGGCTTCTCTCTCAGCAACGCCTCCCTCTCCTCCCTCGGCTCCCCCTCGGCCTCCAGACCGCCGGCCCCCTCGCCTCACATCTCCACGCGCTACAAGACCGAACTCTGCCGCACCTTCGAGGAGAGCGGCACCTGCAAGTACGGCGCCAAGTGCCAGTTTGCCCACGGCATGGACGAGATGAGGGGCCTCAGCCGCCACCCCAAGTACAAGACGGAGCCGTGCCGCACTTTCCACACAATCGGCTTCTGCCCGTACGGGGCCCGCTGCCACTTCATCCACAACGCCGACGAGGTCCTCGACGGAAACGGCGGCGCGCCTCCCCAGGAGCAGAAGACGAGGCCTCCCCTGCTGCGCCACAGCTTCAGCTTCGCAGGGTTCTCCTCCTCGCCGCAGACTTTCCAACCAGTTGAGGAGTCGCAGCCTTCCTCCCTCTTCTTCGCCCGGGCCTCCTCCGTCTCCCCTCCTCCTTCCTCGGCAGGGAGCCCGGAGCTCCTCTCTCCTCTCTTCACCAAGCCGGGGACCCTGAAGCATTGCCCCTACCCTTTCTCCGGAATCCCCGACCTGGACGCCGGCGACTCGGCTCTGCGGTTCTACGCCGTGAATGATTCCATCGGCACCAGGTGTCCGACGTCCGCTTTCGCCTCCAAAAACCCGAACCTCGCGTACCACCAGCAGCTGCTGCCGGCCTCCCTGACCGGCCTGGCCGGCCTCCAGCGCTGCTCTTCGGCGGACTCCCTCTCTGAGGAAGGCTACACCTCCTCCTGCTCCCTCAGCTCTTCCTCCAGCGGCACAGAGTCGCCGAGCTTCGAGGGCCGACGCCTGCCCATCTTCAGCCGGCTGTCTGTCACAGACGAGTAGGGGAGGGTTTTTACTGTCGGGCTGGATTTACAGCTGGACAGTCTCATTGTTTAAATTGATTGGGTTTTGTGTCCGGTCCAGAAACAAGTTCAGATACAAGCCACGAAGGGTTAAAACATTAGGTATTCCGCTCCTCCTTTAATCTAGCCTGGTAAACGTACCTAACTTTGTGCATATTGCATTCCTCATCCAAGCAGCAGTAGCGCTGCTCAGTGTTCGTCCAGTTTTAGCTGACTTTTTTTCTTTTCTTTTTTGTTTGATGCTTATTTTTATAAAGCTGTTCTTCTATGCCGCTGTTACTGCTGTATACTGTTGTATACCCATTTTTAGAGGATACGTTGAGGGAACTTTGCATAGCTCGGCATTTTGCTATTCCTACTGGGTGGGTCGGTTCTGTGTGAGAACTTGTCCTGTTCCCCCGATTTGAAGATGAATGCTGTTTGCCCTTTGTATGACTGGTGTGCTATCCACTTGTTTGTTTTTTTATCATAGCAATGTGTTGTCGTTTTATTGTAACGGATCTTATTTGTACTCCTTCCAGTTTGTAGTGACGCCAGCCTGCAGTCATATTAGGGCTCTCCAAGTGTGTGAAACCAACCTCTTATAACTGTATGCTGCCACTGATTGATTCATGGATTGGTTGTATGGCCGTGGCCACGTGATTGTATCTGTCAGACATTTTTACTGCCTGGCAAGGATTCAGCTTAACTGCCACAAAAAGTGTCGCCGACTCTCTAGTTACCAAAGTTGATGTTCGAGTTCCCCCTAACCTACTGTTAGCTTAGCCTAGCGTAGCCTTTAACCACGGCAGGTAAAGCACAGTGTTATGATTACAGTAGTTATAGCTTAACAATTTCAGAGACTTATTTATTATTATTTTGTATAATTTGTTAAGTTTGTTTTGTGGTTGTGTTTATGCATTGTTGTTGTTGTTTTTTTTTAATAATACCAGAGAAATTATGCTTTACTTATGCATTTGTGATGTCCATCTGCTTGGTTTTTACACTATCCAGTAGCTTTAAGAAGGCATGCGGGGAGGAGGGGGAAAAGGAGGAAGAGTATTATTATTTTTGGCATTCTTTATTGACTTATGTTGCCTTATTGGCTATTAGGCCTGGCAGAAATCAGGACTCGCTCCGGGACGTTGGTCCTCTGCAGGGCTCGGCGTGAGTGGCCCAGCGAGTCGCCTCTTCTCTCCGTGAAGCCTCACACCTCTGACTGTAATGACCTGCTGTTGTCTGCATACGAAGCAAAGCGGTGGGGAAAGAGGGGTTCGCCACACATTTGTGTATAAAGACATGTAGCAGCTATCAAGAGAAATGTCAATGTTGGAAAGATTCCATCTTCCAATCACACACGTTTGATTTATTAGGACTTCTGTCAATTCCTGTGCGCCGTCTTCTCGTTAACAGGTGGCCTTTTGTATATAATTGTGTTTTTTCTATCTATCAGTTGCCTTGATGACAATGCGTTTGTAGGTCAACCTCTGTTGCACGCTAGCTAGCTAACGCTCCGTGTGGCAGGTGAAATCAAGCGAGTTCAAATGAAAGCAGGCAAAGATCGGCATTGCTCGTTTTTCGTCGTGAAGTCAACTCAACCTGCCAACGAAGGAGTCCGGAGCGCTTCTCGTTCGCTGTAGCTAATTGTTAGCTTGACCCGGCAGCAAGCTGGGGTTTTTTTTTCAACTTTTGTTAACTTAAAGCCTTATTTATTTATTTTTTTCGAAGCAAAACCTATATTGTGGTGTTCGATATCTTGATTTTTTTTTTTCAACATAATTTAAATGCATTAATTGTTTACATTCCATGGGTTATGTTGATATCCTAGCTCTTTATCTTAATATATTTGTCCCCTTTTATTTCAAAATAAAAGTCTTTGAAAATTAAGTGCCCGGCTGTCTCGCATCTTATTGCACCGTTGTGTCATTTTGTTAAATAGTCCACAGGAAGACTGAAGTCATTTGGATATTTACCTTCGCATTAAAAATGCGGAAAGTTATGTTTTGATCGCCGTGTATTTATTTATTTAATTATTTGTATGCGTGTTACTCGCATAACTCAAAAAGTATTAAACCGAATCGCATGACATTTGGTGGGATGATTGGTTATTATCCGGGGACCATTTGATTCGATTTTGGGATCGATCGGGTCAAAGGTCAAGGTCATGAAAAGGTCAAAATCTTCTTTTTACCATTGCGCGGTCAATTTATATCCAATTGGCATGCAACTAATGCCAACATGTTCATAATTCAATGCCCAATCTTGTGATATGCGAAGGTATGCGCTCTACTGAGTGCCCGTTCTAGTTGTTATTTGTTTTCAGATATTTCTAATAAATTAGGTCATTCTTATCTTGAGTAAAAAAGCTGAACAAAACTTCAGCAAAATAGCATACAACACAACTATACCAAGGAATAAAATACAACACTGACAGTCAGACAGCTCACACTGAGAGTTTTCGTCTTCAATTGTATCCTCCCATCCCCTTAAAAAAAAACACGAGTCCCCCTCTGCTCACTCTCAACACTGAAGTGTTCCTTTGCTCTTACATTTTCATTCAGTTGTCTTGAGGCAGTTATGCTCTCTGTGGACAAAATCTTTTTACACAACCAGAATCAAGAATATATCCATAATATGAGAGGATGCAGGAACATTGAAGATGTATGTTTTAGAAATAATTCTTAGCACTAACTGATTTTAGCTTAATTTGTCTTCTTGCTTGCTCAGATCGCTCTTTTTCTCCTCTCCATGTCCAAACTGTGTGAATTACTTGCTACAATAGTATTTCTTTGCTTTTTCGTCAAAAATGATTAAAAGATAAATGTAAGTGACAGGAGCCATACTCCTTGTAATTGCATCTTTGTGGTTAATATCATGGAGTGACACAAATGTGGCTTTCCGGCGGAGCATTCCCACGAGCATCACTCTAAATTGCAGTCACTGCTTCGAGGGCCTTTTACGATCATCTGGGTCTCATTGACGCACAAAAGGGACACAGATTAATTCTTTTTCTTACTTGCGTTCAGGGAATCTCCCGGCCCTCCATTCTGTGTGTGTGTGTGTGTGTGTGTTTTGTTGTAACTCGTCTGAACAGACCAATTTAAAGTGAGTGACACTGAGGAGAATGTTTGGGCAACAGATGCTTGAACAAAGACTTCCCAGCACACAATGGGGCACAGAGATACTAGTGACTGATTTCCATCTATTAACACAAAGTGGAGCAGAAGTTGATGTCCTCCCCCGTGTGTGTGTGTGTGTGTGTGTGTGTGTGTGTGTGTGTGTGTGTGTGTGTGTGTGTGTGTGTGTGTGTGTGTGTGTGTGTGTGTGTGTGTGTGTGTGTGTGTGTGTGTGTGTGTGTGTGTGTGTGTGTGTGTGTGTGTGGAAACCTTAATATTAATGTAGCTGTTGTAGGTGGAGCTAATGTTATATACTGTTGCAGTTCAAATGAGGTTTTACGAAGAGTTTTTCTACAACACAACCGCACAATCCCCCACGGGGTTTCAGCAAATAAGTATTTGGGTTAGGTTTAGGAAAAGATTATGGTTTGGGTTAAAATTACTTGTGGTCCTGCACCATTACGGGGATCACACACAAATTATAAAGCATTACTTTTCAAGCCAAGTCTGACAACAAACTGTATTTTATAAAGTAATAATGCATTTATTTGTCAATTCTTCATCTGCAAAGTAACTGCAGCTTTCAGATACATATAATGGAGTAAAGAATACTATATATTGTTTGCCAGATGAAGATTATTCAAACCAAACAGAGGTACAAATAGTTCAAAATTTTACTTAATTGAGACTATATATATGCCACTGTATTTAAGATACAGGACTAACTAACAGACCAAATCTATTGCAAAAAAAAAGGCTTTGTAATTATTATTAATCTCATATGGGTAATGGTTGTTTGTGTTTCCATTTAATGTGATGTGAAAAACTGTTTATGTTCATGCATGTGTGTGTGCATTATGTCTGTCTCAAGGCAAGGGGGGTCCTTTGTGTGTGTGTGTGTGTGTGTGTGTGTGTGTGTGTGTGTGTGTGTGTGTGTGTGTGTGTGTGTGTGTGTGTGTGTGTGTGTGTGTGTGTGTGTGTGTGTGTGTGTGTGTGTGTGTGTGTGTGTTGGCATTCAGCTGTAGGCTGGCTGAGGATTTCCCTCTAGTGAATGGATAACAGTAGAGTGAGGCAGGAGCAGACTCCCACAACCCCCATGGCTACTTACCATTCAATACCCGTGTTTGTGTGTGTGTGTGTGTGTGTGTGTCTGTGGGTGTGCATGACTGTGTGTGTGTCTGTAAGACCCTAAAAAGGCCAAGGGCCATCCCTGTGCAGGCCCTCCACCCCTCCCTCCCCTCCTGGTCATGCGGGCCCCTTTGTTATTCCCTGCTTTCCCTTTTCAGTCGAACATCTGTATGCTAATGCCGCTCAATGGGAATGGACTGGAATCATCCTGGGAGATAGGGTGAGGGGCGGCTTCCCTGTGTGTGTGTGGGGGGGATAAGGATGGGTGAATGGAATGACTTGGAAGAGTTCCACGGCAGGAAGGGGGGGTTTGTGTAGTGGCTTCAAGAGAGAGAAAAATTACTGATTAATGGGTGTCTGAGGAGGGAACGGATGGGTTTGAGGGGAAGTTTAAAGGAGGCGTGTGTAGATGTGTGCATAATTGTATGGTGGGGGGGGGGTGCGTGTGAGTGTGTGTATGTGTGTGTAGGGGTCTCTGAAATGAATTGCAAATGTTCTCAAACCCCCCTAAAACCAATCAGCAGAGTCGAGTTGATATACCAAGTACTAAAAGGAACATGGGAACACTCCTCCACAGTCTCCTTTCTGCATGTTTGCAAAATAAAAAGCTTAATTAGTGTGATTTAATCAGGTGGGTATCTTCCTAAATGTTTTGTTGGACCAAAACTCCCTGTTTGTGTTTCCATGGGCAGTGTTTCCTTGTCGGGCGGAGGGACAACAACACAAAGAGGTCCCTTCACACTGAACAGACTATTTGAAGGAGGCCCACTTTGATTGGTCAGAGACTAAAGCCTCACGCAGTTGCGGCTGGCCAATAAAGGGCCACAGGGCCTGGCCTCACCCACCTTGAGCCACACAAAAAAAGCATACAGAAATGATAATATTAATTATATTTATAAATTTTACAAATTCGATTTTTGTGTGTTGGACATATGGAATATACCCAGTTATATTTGTAAAAATAGGATATCTGCGCAAAATATATGCTCTTCCTGCACTTCCTCTCCACCTGTTTGCATGTCTCAGCTGCGCTGGGGCCGAATCGTTCTGGCCCAGAAGAAACGGGTCTAAGAAGCAGTTCAACCTATTACTGATTAAATATATAAATGAGTGATATACAATTTAGCCAATCCGTGTACTAAAATAGGTTCAGCTTTGGGCCAAAGTCATCTGGCCCAAAAGCTGTGCGTTCTCGTCGGGCGCTTTTTTTTAACAACGTGACAACGAGAGCGCAAGCAACTTCTCTTCCAAGAAGACCTGACCCGGTAAAATCAACGTGGACGGATCCAACATGGAAAGTAACGGGAGTAAGGGACATGAAGCAAGTCATCCATGTTTTTATGTCTGTAAGACATGCTTGAATTTTAGTGAGCTTGTTGGTCGCCTCTGGTTTGATCGATAGATATAATTGAGTATCATCTGCATTACAATGAAAGTTTATAGAGTGTTTCCCTATAATATTGCCCAAGGTAAATAAAATTGGTCCAAGCACAGAACCTTGTGGAACTCCGTGACTAACGTTGGTGGTTATCGAGGCTTCATCGTTTACAAATACAAACTGAGATCGATCTGATAAATAGGATTTAAACCAACTTAGTGCCGTGCCTGAAATGCCAATCGACTGCTCCAGTCTCTGTAACAGGATGTCATGGTCAATGGTGTCGAATGCAGCACTAAGGTCTAACAAGACCAGTACAGAGATGAGTCCTCTATCAGGACTAAGGTCTAACAAGACCAGTACAGAGATGAGTCCTCTATCAGGACTAAGGTCTAACAAGACCAGTACAGAGATGAGTCCTTTATCTGATGCCATTAGAATGTTATTAGTCATGTTCACCAGTGCTGTCTCGGTGCTGTGGTGTTCTCTAAATCCTGACTGAAACTCCTCAAATAAACTATTGTGATGTAGAAAGTCACACAACTGGTGTGCAACTACTTTCTCAAGGTTCTTAGAGAGGAAGGTGAGGTTAGAGACCGGTCTGTAGTTAGCCAACACCTCTGGATCCAGAGTGGGCTTCTTCAGGAGAGGTTTAATAACAGCCACTTTGAAGGAGTGTGGTACGTGGCCTGTTAGCAGAGACACATTGATAATATCTAATAGAGAGCTGCCGATTAAAGGAAGAACGTCTTTAAGCAGCCTCGTCGGGATGGGGTCCAAGAGACAGGTAGACGTGTTAGAAGTAGAAACCGTTGAAGAAAATTGGACAAGGTTGATGGGAGAAAAGCCATTCAAATAAACACCAAGGTATACAGATGTTTCCACGGCCATTCCACTTGAGAGATTGGCACTGGTTGAGGGCAAGAGATTATTAATCCTGCCTCTAATAGTTAGAATCATTTCATTAAAAAGTTCATGAGTAGGTGGATAAAAACAGGCTCACTTTAACCCTAACAAGGTTCATAGGTCCTTCTTAATATATAAACATGTTCTATTAGATTTTATATATATATATATATGTGTGTGTGATTTGTATTATCCGAGATTTATATTTTATTATAATATATGTATATTGTGTATTTACATTAGATGGTATTTATATATATATATATATATACTGAATTGTATGAATAAGATGTCCTTATGTCAGTGTTTTGCATTAAATCACACTGGGATGTTTGCTGAAATGGATTGGATGGCACGACCAAAACAAAATTCCACCAGCCGCCACTGTCCTCACGTGAGCTTCAAATAAACTTTCGCCCATCACTTCTGGTGGAAGCCCAGCTATAAACTGTAATACGCTTGTGTTATAACTGTCAGATGCCATAAAGTCTCCCGGGCAGCAGAAGAAGAAACACAGACACCCAGTGGCCTCGGCGCTTACTGCTACGCTCGTCATTTGAAGCAGGGAGTTAAATCCTCTCAGCAAGCCGTTTACTAACCAGAGTTAGTGAGCTGTCAGAGGATCTCTCCCGCTACCCGCAGGGGTCCAATCAGGGCAACGCTTTGCTCAAAGCCGCTTCACATTAATCATTGTAGTGTAGTACCTTGTGTAACAACGGAAAAGTTACGTTTCCATACAACGAAACACATTCACAGGTTTCTCAACTTTGGATAATTCCAGTTGGAGCATGTTACTCCAGGTCTAAAATGACGATCAGGCAATGAACATATACATGTTACAGATGGTCACTTGAAGTCATACTTTAGTTTGTCTTCATAGTGACAGAGCTCCTCTCAGTACAGTAGAGGAAAAGATCCTGGGGCAAGAAGAGAGGTAGACGCGTGCTGCCATCTTGTGGAAGCTTTGGTGACGTACACTCTCCCTTTGTGTGACTGATCCTGCGCGTCGGGCCTAAAGGTGCGTTCACACCAAAAGCTAAACTATTTTTCGCGTCGCCCAAAACGCGTGAGTTTACTCGCTCGACCGTTCACCGTGTTCACGCCATGATCGCCTTGACTTGGTCACATAATAAGTAGCTCGCATGCTGAAAAAGTGTGAGCACCCCTGAGTTAGAGCATCTGAACATTACATAGACTGCATGTAATACGACATAATATGACTTTAATGGCCCTGGTGGTAGTTTTAATTATATTACTTTTGACACATTTAGGGGGTGCACCGTTCCTGGAGGTACTGCAATACCAGGTCGATGCGTGGAGTGGACGGAGCAAGCCCCTATTCCATCTCCCTATTCCAAAAATCAATTTAATATATGGTCCCCGGGTAGGGGACGTATCAGATATTAAACTGATAAGAACAGATTTTTCTTTCGAAAAAATTTATTGATACTCATACAAAGGATTTCAATTTCTTTTCACGATACAATTAATAAATATACAATAAATAGTGTTTTAACACATATACATTTGTATTTTAGCAGTTAGGGACAATCTATTATTTATTTTTTTCAATTTCACCAAGAAATACATACATAAAAAGGGTACACGCTATAACATTTCTGTTGAGCAGGAGCGGGGGGTGGGTCCCTACCCGGGCAACTCATTTTGCTCCTCCAAACAGAACTGGTCTCTCGGGTTCCCGTCTTGGTGCTCAGAGGAGATCCTCACCCGATGCTCCTTCCCACCTGCCTCTCCCGGAGGGTCAGGCCGTTGCTGCTTTGACCTCTGTATGTGTGGCTCCGGCTCCTTCGTCCGAATGGGCACAGAGGCGATTCTTCTTTGTGGCTGCGTCCTTGGCCTGTCGCCTGCAGCTCCGGCCAGTTGGACCGTCGCTGCGGCCATTTGGATCACAGCCACGGGGGGGATCTGCATGTGTCTTCTTACCAGCAAGTTTCTGGCGGTCCATATTGCATCTGTAATGGCGACTAGGGTGAGCCGCTGTTTGGCAATGTCCTGAGCTGGAATTTGAGTGGACTGGCTCACCCCAATGTTAGGTTTTGGATCATGTGTTTTCAATTTGTATTCAAGAATGTAAGCCCTATGAATTATTGTTTACTCCACAGGGTTGTAATTATTAGAAGAAGATTAATAAGTACAATCATATTATTGCTGTGATGTTTATTCTATATCGGTCACTCTGAGAGCAAAAGGTTCTCAGGTCACATCGGGTTAATGAGCAGACACAGGAACAAAGGTTTGTTTCAATTCTCACCCAATACCCATCGACACCTCACACAGGAATGTCGGGTCGTAAAGCTCATACGGAAGAGACCCCAGCTGTGTTGTGTAAATGACTTGTTTCAATAAAAAGGACTGTCGGAGGAGAACTGAGCCAGAGTGTTTTGGGTGAGTGCAGGAGGCACAGCTCAGGACATTCTCCTTGGACAAGTAAAACTACGCGCCCGAGTCTGTCATCTGTGGTTATTGGAGTTGGTCTGGTAATTTAACTAGCGGGGCTTTATCTTTAAGGTGAAAACCCCACATTAATTGGTCTTTCGAGCCGGATCCCAATACATTGTCAACGGAAAAGAGGGAGGGGAAGACACGCCGAAGTCTGTCGACAGCCAGGGTCTTAGCCGATCTTGTCAAAGTCCCGGGACGTGAATTCGTGGCCGGGCCGGTGTCTTTATTGTCCAACCTCCTTCTTTCCTGAGACGATTGACGGGATCCAAATCCAACCAGTGACTTCAGATAACAGGTAAGGAACGGTTTCTCCACCGAAAGGAGGTTTGAGAGAGGTTACTCCACCTAAAGGACGTAGAGGTTACTCCACCTAAAGGACGTAAAGGCTCCACTAGTTAAGGGAGCAAAGACTCATTAACATAGGACTGAGTGCGGGATTTCAGCAAAAGGCTTCTTGGGTGATTTCCAATGAGGCTGAGTGTGAAACTCCAAGTAAAAAGCTTTATGGGTAATTGAGCAATTTCTGTGTGACAGGGAGAAGTCTCGTGGCCACTGAGCAGTGTGAGTGTGTTTGTTGCTTTGGAGTACAGACTGAGACGCATGTAATATATATTGTAATTCTTGTGTGAAACATCATAGCCAATAGAGGGACTAAATAGAGTTGAAACATAAACTGAAGAAATACCACCACATAATTGTGAATGAATGTCGAATGCAAGTGAATGAATGTTGAATGCAAGTGATTGAATACTTTTGATAAAATTGTGCACGGCTTGAGACGGAGAGTGATACTGCGAGATAACTGATACAAAGCTCCGCATACTACACGCTGCCAAGCACAACTTCACACGCCAACGCTGATTGGTTTAGCGAAAGACATATTTTACTTTAAAATAATGATAACTGTCATATTGAGACTCATATTTGCTTGGTCATTTTTTTAGTGAGAGCTGTAAATTACACAATAGCCAAACAAGTCAAATTAAATTAAAATGACTGGGCTCGGGGAATTTTTGAAAGAACAGTGAAAAAACCCTTGATGCATGCTCCAACTAAAACAAAAAAGTTTGAGGAAGACAGCCTCGCTGTGCTCAGCTGCGCGGCCCCTCCCCTACTCACTTAGCTGCGTGCGCCGAGTCACAATACAGAGAGCAGCCTCGCAGGACAGTGACTGAAGAATTATTTTGAGGATAACTATTAATTAGTAGAGGGTGCGACCATCCGTTACTTTTTGAAATGTTGTTTTAAATAAATGCATTATTTTGCCAATTTTTTATTTTTAAATTAATTGATCAATTGCCTGGCTAGCTCAGTCGGTAGAGCATGAGACTCTTAATCTCAGGGTTGTGGGTTATTCATTTTTAAATTGATCCTTTTAATTTTGTATAGTTACCTATTTTATATTTTTATTATGAGTTTTCCTCAGTCCCAAAGATTGGTCGCCGCGATCGACCGGTCGATCGCGGCGACCTGCCAGTCGATCGCGGCGTAGTATTGGTAGATCGCATGACATTAAAAGAAATTGGCCCGCCCCCCTGTCACTTTCTCTATAGCGCCACATTACAGCAGAAGCATGTCATTTCTGTCTCTACGTGTAGCGTTAATAGTCCTCTGCCCGCCGTCTCGTGCGCCGCGGAGCTCCCGACACCGGTTTGCGCGCATCGGGACGGAGCAAACAAAAAGTCACTAGCACCCCCCCCCCGTCGGTCGATCGCCTTGACTTGGTCACATAATAAGTAGCTCGCATGCTGAAAAAGTGTGAGCACCCCTGTTGTCACCCCAAGGTTCCTGGCAGTCAGGGTAGGGGCCAACACGGAGCTGTTGAAGGTGGTAGTCAGGTCATGGGTGGGGGAGCCTTTCCCTGGAAGGAATAGTAGCTCAGTCTTGTCAGGGTTGATCTTCAGGTGGTGAGCAGACATCCACTGAGAGATGTCGGTCAGACAGGCAGAGATTCGCGCCGCCACCCGTGTTTCGGCCGGTGGAAACGAGAAGATCAGTTGGGTGTCATCAGCATAGCTATGGTAGGAGAAGCCATGCGAACGAATGACAGAGCCGAGAGAATTTGTGTACAGAGAGAAAAGGAGGGGACCCAGGACGGAGCCTTGAGGAACCCCAGTAGTGAGAGGACAAGGATCAGACACAGATCCTCTCCAAGTTACCTGGTAAGTGCGGTCATTAAGGTAGGAAGAGAAAAGAGCGAGTGCAGTGCCTGAGATCCCCAGTTCCTTGAATCTTGAATTAAAAAAACAAAAATGTCATGCATTCTGGATTCATTACAAATCAACTGAAATATTGCAAGCCTTTTATTCTTTTAATATTGCTGATTATGGCTTACAGCTTAAGAAAACTCAAATATCCTATCTCTAAACATTAGAATATCATGAAAAAGTATACTAGTAGGGTATTAAACAAATCACTTGAATCGTCTAATTAACTCGAAACACCTGGAAACACATTTTCAAATGTTTGATTTTGTTTTGCTGTTATAAATCTTTTTTTTAACTTGGTCTGAGGAAATATTCTAATTTTATGAGATAGGATTTTAGAGTTTTCTTAAGCTGTAAGCCATAATCAGCAATATTAAAAGAATAAAAGGCTTGCAATATTTCAGTTGATTTGTAATGAATCCAGAATGCATGACATTTTTGTTTTTTTAATTGCATTACAGAAAATAAAGAACTTTATCACAATATTCTAATTTTCTGAGACAGTCCTGTATGTGTGTGTCTGTGTGTGTGTGTGTGTATGTATACATGCACACACACACACACACATTTATATACACATATATATACACATTTTTGTGTATATATATATGTGTGTGTGTGTGTGTGTCAGACTTTGATACTCATTGTGTCCCTGTGCTCATGAAGGCTGTTAGCTTCTGGCTACTGTAGAGTGAGATCATTTACTAAAGCTATATATGAATTAGGATTTAATAATCGACCATACCTCCGCACAGGTTTTTAAAGAAAGTATATGATCATTTAATACAGCCTTTTCTTGGGGTCCATACTGTTGGGTGCAGCTGCTGCTTTGGGCCCCTGGAGGGAATGTAGGAGTTGAATTTAAATCGATTTAAAACTCTTGTGGTGATTGAGTGCAACCCAACCCAAACGGTCTCTTGTTCTAGATCTGAGCACACAAAGGATGGACTGCAGATAGTTTGAGTGAGAAGTCTCAATACCGTCAGTCCGGACCTTCAGGGAAACACTGACCTGAAGCCACCACGTCCACACAGAGCACCAACAGAGACTGACCACTAGGTGGCGCCAGAACACCAGCTATGCAGCTCCAGAGCGTTACCATGAAGACGGGAGCACGTGTGAACTGTGAGCGTTGGACCCATGTTAAAGCAGCTGGAGATGTGAGGTCAAAGGTCAAAGGACAGGGATGTGTATGTGTACAGATCGTAAAGCCCTCTGAGGGGAGGTTGCACGTTGTGATATTGGGCTGTATTAAATAAACTGAGTTGAATTGGAAGGAGTCTTTAAAACACTATTAATTGAGCTTGCACGTATTTGACATTAAATGGTGAAATCTCACTTGGCTAAATTATTTGAAAGCTTTTAGTATGCTGTCCCTTCGCCGGCTCCAGGCCCGTGTCCCTCGCGGCTCCAGGCCCTGACCCCGCGGCTCCCCGTGTCCCTTCGCCGGCTCCGGCTCCCCGTGTCCCTTCGCCGGCTCCCCGTGTCCCTTCACCGGCTCGAGGCCCCCTGTCCCTTCGCCGACTCCGGCTACCCCTGTCCCTTCGCCGGCTCCAGGCCCCGTGTCCCTTCGCCGGCTCCAGGCCCCGTGTCCCTTCACCGGCTCCCCGTGTCCCTTCACCGGCTCCAGGCCCCTGTCCCTTCGCCGGCTCCAGGCCCCTGTCCCTTCGCCGGCTCCAGGCCCCGTGTCCCTTCGCCGGCTCCAGGCCCCTGTCCCTTCGCCGGCTCCAGGCCCCGTGTCCCTTCAGCGGCTCCAGGCCCCTGTCCCTTCGCCGGCTCCCCGTGTCCCTTCGCCGGCTCCGGCTCCCCGTGTCCCTTCACCGGCTCCAGGCCCCTGTCCCTTCGCCGGCTCCCCGTGTCCCTTCACCGGCTCGAGGCCCCCTGTCCCTTCGCCGGCTCCGTGTCCCTTCGCCGGCTCCAGGCCCCGAGTCCCTTCGCCGGCTCCAGGCCCCGTGTCCCTTCGCCGGCTCCAGGCCCCGTGTCCCTTCGCCGGCTCCAGGCCCCGTGTCCCTTCGCCGGCTCCAGGCCCCGTGTCCCTTCACCGGCTCCCCGTGTCCCTTCGCCGGCTCCGGCTCCCCGTGTCCCTTCACCGGCTCCAGGCCCCTGTCCCTTCGCCGGCTCCCCGTGTCCCTTCACCGGCTCGAGGCCCCCTGTCCCTTCGCCGGCTCCGTGTCCCTTCGCCGGCTCCAGGCCCCGAGTCCCTTCGCCGGCTCCAGGCCCCGAGTCCCTTCGCCGGCTCCAGGCCCCGTGGCCCTTCGCCGGCTCCAGGCCCCGTGTCCCTTCGCCGGCTCCAGGCCCCGTGTCCCTTCGCCGGCTCCAGGCCCCGTGTCCCTTCACCGGCTCCCCGTGTCCCTTCGCCGGCTCCGGCTCCCCGTGTCCCTTCACCGGCTCCAGGCCCCTGTCCCTTCGCCGGCTCCCCGTGTCCCTTCACCGGCTCGAGGCCCCCTGTCCCTTCGCCGGCTCCGTGTCCCTTCGCCGGCTCCAGGCCGAGTGTCCCTTCGCCGGCTCCAGGCCCCGAGTCCCTTCGCCGGCTCCAGGCCCCGTGTCCCTTCGCCGGCTCCAGGCCCCGAGTCCCTTCGCCGGCTCCAGGCCCCGTGTCCCTTCGCCGGCTCCAGGCCCCGTGTCCCTTCACCGGCTCCCCGTGTCCCTTCACCGGCTCCAGGCCCCTGTCCCTTCGCCGGCTCCAGGCCCCGAGTCCCTTCGCCGGCTCCAGGCCCCGTGTCCCTTCGCCGGCTCCCCGTGTCCCTTCACCGGCTCCAGGCCCCGTGTCCCTTCGCCGGCTCCGGCTCCCCGTGTCCCTTCGCCGGCTCCAGGCCCCGTGTCCCTTCGCCGGCTCCAGGCCCCGAGTCCCTTCGCCGGCTCCAGGCCCCGTGTCCCTTCGTGGGCTCCAGGCCCCGAGTCCCTTCTCGGGCTTCGGCTCCTCCTTACCCATCGCCACCCTAGTCCCCCAGAGCCTGCATTTTGGACTTCATCTTTGCTAACTCTATTTCTCTTCCCTCTATCCTCCTGCCAAAGATCCATCTATTCTTTTTTTTTTGTCTTAGAGAGATGTCCTCAAGGAGATTATTCTCGTCCTTCATCTGTTGGAGCTCCGTCTTCAACAGTCCAACTTCAATCTGGTTTTCGTCCTGAACCCCTCTGAGCTTAACCACCTGGATCTGTTTGTTGTTGTTCAG
The DNA here is from genome assembly GCF_029220125.1 of Pseudoliparis swirei. Classification (NCBI taxonomy): domain Eukaryota; kingdom Metazoa; phylum Chordata; class Actinopteri; order Perciformes; family Liparidae; genus Pseudoliparis; species Pseudoliparis swirei. The sequence goes on from NC_079407.1 coordinate 23,082,827, forward strand.
GGCCTTGATTTCCTCCCTCGCCACTGTGAGCTCCATCTCCTGGGTCCTTATTGTCTCTCTCAAAATTTGGCGCATCTCGAAGTGGACCCAACCACCCCCTTTCATGTTCTGGTTTTCCTCATTCCCCTCTTGGAGCTCCATCTCTACGGTCCGGTTTCTCTCCGTAAAGACCTGGTTGTTCTCCTTTAGCAGTTGGAGCTCCAGCTCCTGGGTCTCTTTGGCCTCTTTCGCCAGTTGGATTTCCATCTCCAGTTCCGGGTTCTGGTTTGTCTCTTTCAGGACCAGGTTTTCCTCCTTCACCACCGTGAGCTCCATCTCTATGGTCCTTATTGTCTCTCTCAAAATTTGGCGCATCTCGAAGTGGACCCAACCACGCCCTTTCATGTTCTGGTTTTCCTCATTCCCCTCTTGGAGCTCCATCTCTACGGTCCGGTTTCTCTCCGTAAGGACCTGGTTGTTCTCCTTTAGTTGTTGGAGCTCCAGCTCCTGGGTCTCTTTGGCCTCTTTCACCAGTTGGATTTCCATCTCCAGTTCCGGGTTCCGGTTTGTCTCTTTCAGGACCAGGTTTTCCTCCTTCACCACCGTGAGCTCCATCTCCTGGGTCCTTTCTGTCTCTTTCAGGACCAGGTTTTCCTCCTTCACCACCGTGAGCGCCATCTCTAGGGTCTGGTTTTTCTCCGTAAAGACCTGCTTTTCCTCCTTCGCCACTGTGAGCTCCATCTCTAGGGTCTGGTTTTTCTCCGTAAAGACCTGCTTTTCCTCCTTCGCCACTGTGAGCTCCATCTCTAGGGTCTGGTTTTTCTCCGTAAAGACCTGCTTTTCCTCCTTCGCCACTGTGAGCTCCATCTCTAGGGTCTGGTTTTTCTCCGTAAAGACCTGCTTTTCCTCCTTCGCCACTTTGAGCTCCATCTCTAGGGTCTGGTTTCTCTCCGTAAAGACCTGCTTTTCCTCCTTTGCCACTGTGAGCTCCATCTCTAGGGTCTGGTTTTTCTCTGTAAAGACCTGCTTTTTCTCCTTTGCCACTGTGAGCTCCATCTCTAGGGTCTGGTTTTTCTCCGTAAAGACCTGCTTTTCCTCCTTTGCGACTGTGAGCTCCATCTCTAGGGTCTGTTTTTTCTCCGTAAATACCTGCTTTTCCTCCTTTGCCACTGTGAGCTCCATCTCTAGGGTCTGGTTTTTCTCCGTAAAGACCTGCTTTTCCTCCTTCGCCACTGTGAGCTCCATCTCTTGGGTCTGGTTTTTCTCCGTAAAGACCTGCTTTTCCTCCTTTGCGACTGTGAGCTCCATCTCCTGGGTCCTTATTGTCTCTCTCAACCTCTGGCATATCGCGAAGTGGACCCAATCACCCTCTTTCATGTTCTTGTTTTCCTCATTCGCCGCTTGGAGCTCCATCTCTACGGTCTGGTTTCTCTCCGTAAGGACCTTGTTTTTCTCCTTTAGCAGTTCGAGCTCCAGCTCCTCTTTCCCCAGTTTGATTCCCATCCACAGTTTGGGGTTCCGGTTTTTTTTTTTCAGGGCCTCGTTTTCCTCCTTCAACTGTCGGAGTTCCTCCAGCAACACGTCCTGCGTGTTCAGTTCATAGATTGACTCCCAGCTCGGCTCCAGGTCCTTCGGGTCAGAGTTTTCCATCTCTGATCCTGTACTAAATAGAGGGTCATTGTTATCCAACTCACTATTAAATATCAAGTTTCGGACAAACCTAAACACACTTCGTCCAGACAGATTAAAAATGTTTGGCACAAATCGGTCTCCAAGAAATATTGCTGGTTCTGGTCTTGTGTTTGGTTCCATCGGGAGCGTTGACATTATCCGACTGTAGAGATGAATCTGTAGAGATGAAACTGTAGAGATGAATCTGTAGAGATGAAACTGTAGAGATGAATCTGAATGCTGGACTGAATGGTGGACTCTCTCCCAGCAGGGGTTTATATACTGTACATGTTTTCTGTGGCTTTGAAGCTGTGTTCAAAGCCACAGGTCAATGATGACATCATCATAATGCCATCCATCATTGAGCACACTCTACTTTGGGCCCCCGTTGACTCGCCATACTTTAACGGAAAAAAATGATTTAAAGTGTGTAACGTTAACAAAACTCTGGACTGTATTTTGTCCGCTGGCCGTTCGGATAGCTCACGCCGTTTTCACGCCATCGCCGTTAAAAGTTTCAGAAAGCTTCTTTTCAGCGTTTACAATGGGTGTGTATGGCACGGAATGTTCAAGCTAGAGTGAAGGAGCTGGACAAATATTCTGTCATTCTCCCAAACAAACTTCCCTTTCAGTCCCAATTTTCGCTCTGAGCGCATCCCTTTTAGGACGTAAACGTGGGGAATCTTGTGCCGGTCGTAGACGTGTGTCTGTGGAATCCAACAGATTTACACATTTGCTCCTGTGAGCCTGAGAGCGGCGTGAACGCAGCCAACTGCTCCATTGGACTCCATGTTAAATCAGACCACCGTTTTCTTCAAGAAAGCCGACGGTACCACTTTTCCAAACTGCCGTAAAGCTCACGTCCCGAAACCCCACGAGGACGACGGTCACATCCCAACGTTCGGAAGAGTCTCACCTCTCTAACGATATCAACGTCTTGTCTGTGCTACACACGCTTCTTATCAAGGGGCTGCTGACTGACTGCTGCTTTTGCTGAAAAATCACTGTTTCCTCCTCTCACTGTCTATGCACGCAGCACGAAGTGTGTGCGTGTCTGTGTGTGTGTGTGTGTGTGTGTGTGTGTGTGTGTGTGTGTCTGTGTGTTGGTGGATATGGTATGTCCGAACTTTTCACCTGAATACACACCATTTATATGTGTAAGTATAAAGCGGAGCTCGCTCCAGGTGGTGAAGACTGAAGGAGATGAGTGTGAGGTGAGCTATGCTAGCAGGCCCTGTGGTTCAGGACAGTCGATTCACGTGGTGGTTTATCTCGTGTTATCTCTTGCTTTATCATTGTCACGGCCTGTGTCGAGCCACATGGCGTGTTAGCTTGCTGCCGTTAGCGAGCGCTCGTTTGCTGACGTTAGCTTGCTAGTGAACATACTATGTGGCTTGAAACAAGGCAAAAGGTTGACGTTAGCATGCCATTGTAGCTTACATCACACATCTCCTCACCAGTCTTGACTGAATCACCTGCAGCTTGCTCCCTGAGCTGCTAGCACAAAGCTAATGTTGATGGTATGTTTATTCTGGGCCTGCAGAGAGGATGATTAGCAGTATCAGGGCTCTCAAGTCTCACGCATTGAGCGTGAGACTCACGCATTTCGGTCTTATCTCACGCACTCCCGCCACACATCGAATTCCTCACGCTGAAAAAACCTCTCGGCTATTTAATGCTTGAATGCAGGGGTGCTCAATACGCCGATCGATTGTTCCGCTGCAGAGCTCCGACGCCGGTCTGCGCGCATTAGGATGGAGCAAAACAATTGTTACTAGCACCCCCCCCCCCGTCAACAACTCTTTTCGGCTCGATGCCGGCGCGCGCAACGGTCAGCTGTATCGGGTGCTGATGGAAATCTCACGCTTGCCTGTCTTCAAAACTTGAGAGCCCTGCAGTATGTAGACAGGTTTGGAAGAAACAAACAAAGCAAGGGGCTTACCTTACTTCTACAGTTAATCTTAGATAGTCTAAAGATATTCTTAATATGTAAACCTGTGAAGCAGTGTCAAATAAAAATGTGAATGGAGCAGTTATTCATTTTCTTATTTTATCCAAGTTTATTACTGGTTTAAATGGCTATAGAATATGTTCTGATCATACATGTTCTATAAATGAAGATATGCATGTTCTATAATTGAAGATAATAATCCTGACAACAACCATCTTCTTTGGTCATTTCAGCAAGAGAATATGCACCGACGAAGACGCCTAAATCCAAAGGCTGATGCAAACTTTTACATTGATACTGGAGGGGACAAAGTGGGACTTGACATCAAATACATCAATGCCTTCAAAGGTAAGTTGAATGTTCTAATTTTGTAATCATGATTAAAGTAGGAATAAACTTAACAAATGTTTTTTCTCTGTGTATGGAATAGGTCGTGGCATCTTCACCTCTGCTCTATTTGAAGGGGGAGAATTTCTGTTTGAATATAGAGGTGAACTAATAAGCCAGCAAGAATGTGAATGGAGACACTCACGACTGCCTGAAGGTGTTCATGTTCGAGTTCCATTTTAATGGAAAACTATGGTGGTGCGTATTGTGTCAATGCTTCGTCTAATCCAAATGCAATGCCACATTGCCTTTATTTTATATATTTACTCTTATGAAACTGATATACTTTTGTTTTTGTAGTTTTGATGCAGCAAAAGAGGATGGGTCGCTTGGAAGACTTGTGAACGATAATAATGTCAACCCCAATGCCAAGATGAAGTACCTAAACATACAAGGGAAGCCCCATCTGTGTTTGTTTGCAACACCAGACATCAGTCAAGGAGAGGAGGTCACCTATAATTATGGTGACTCGGATTGACCGTGGAGATGCAAGGTAGTCAAAATGTTACTTTAAAAGTTCTTTCTAAAGGAAATGCTTATACCATATGATATGTCACATACATGAATAATGCTTCATGATGTCCAAGTAGCTTTGATTTTACATTAATTTACAATTATCTTTGACAATATTAAAACGGTTATTGACATTGTTGGTTGAAGAAGTGAAAAAAGAAATGTTGCTACCTACAAATATAAAAGTTTCTGCTGTATTGATTATTCATTTTTGACTTGATCCCGTTGGATTGGTGTTTATTGTTAATATCTTCAGAAATCTAAAGGAAAGTCTTCGGACGGGGAGCACGGTGAGGGTCCATCTACAGCCGAGCCTTCTCAGTGTACTCAAAAGGTTTCAACAAGTAAGAGGCAAGAAAAGAGATCTCCAGGTGCATCAACGAGTCTGCTCAAAAGATATGAAAAGGTAAGTCATATTTGTAGTTTTATGTTTTACGCTACATATTACGGGTGTAAATTCCTCCGCCAACATCTTTCTACACATGATTAATTTTTTTCTCACTGTGACTATCTGATTCTTCATAATTAAAAAACAGTTTAATTTAGTTAATTTATCTTTTTTTGTATTCAATATTGGTAATAAATTGCAGAGATATATCAAATGGAGGGTTACATTTCCAAACTTTGCGTATACAGCCGTTGGGCCTTTTAATCCGGCCCGCCGAGTATTATAATTATTATACTTATAAGTTATGGTAAAGACCGCTGTAACGCTTCTCCATTCCCGACTTGAGTTTCCCGAAGCAAGATGATGGCATCAGACCAGCATTTATGTTTCTCAATGCTTATTTATTGCTCAGGACTCTTTGAGGCGGTGTGTGTCACTCTCCTGGAGCAGAACACGGCAGATACACACGGTGTCCTCCGACTTTACGTAAAGACCGCTGTAATGCCTTCTGCTGCAGAAGAGCGCACACACAACGCTTAAAGGAGCGCTGAGCAATAAATAAGCATTAAGAAACGTAGATGCTGCTCTGTTGCCGTCATTGTGCTTCGGGAACGTGTGCCATGCTTTCTGCCGACGTATCAGGCTGCGATTCCAGCTTGCTCTCTGCTCACTTCCACCCCTCCCCTCACAGGCAAGCTCGCCAAATGTCTTACGATTACCGTAATGTACCGCATACCACTGAAACGCTCCGCTTCTTAGCATTCCGAATCCTCTGGAATTACGTCGGAAAGTGTTAACTGTAATTTGAATTTGGCATGTCACTTTCTGTCGCCGGAGACAGGGTTTGTACGACAAGAGTTTTAGAGTTGTAAGATTAACTGACAGCTGCATCCAGAGTATTGCTCCTCGGCATAAGGAACATCAGACCCACGTGACTGCACCGCCCTATTAGGCGATTGGCCTGGACCTCCACAATATTTTCTGTTCCTCATGTGGCCCTCTGGGAAAAATATGTAGACCCTTAAATTACTCCTGTTGTAATCTGGCACGATAGATACAATTTCAGGGGGGCCACCCTGTTATAATGGTATGGGAAACACTGGTTTGTGTTTGTCGGTCCCTCCCCCCTGAAGTTGTAAGCCTAGGGGTCAGAAACACGGTGTAAGATTGTATCCATATTCGACTGCTCAACCTCAGCAGCCCTCACAAAAACGCTGCTAGTATTTAGGCTTGTTTAGAGTGTAATCAAGTAATGCAAATGTATTACGTCTGTTGCGTTCAGGGACAGCGGTGAGGAACGGACATCCCGGGGTCACAGGTTTATTACAGGAGATCATAACGTTGACAATTTAGTTTCTGCGCGTTGTCATTCTTTCAAAAGAGAATCACGATTTATCTCAGAATAAATTTTTCTTTACCTCACTTACTACAAATGGGTGTCAGTGTTTCCCCTAGGTTTACAGCTTCAGGGGGGGGGGACCAGACCGACCGACCGACACAAACACTTGAAACATGTTGGTGTTCATTTATTTTCATGACCACCACAAAGGGTGCACATTTAGTCACTGCAGTGGATTTTTTGGGCCTTTTCAAAGAAGGATTCCAGAGCCTCTTGATAAGGGCCCGAGCACTGACTTAGTCGGAGCGGAGGACCTCTCACGCTAATGATTCCCTGAGATGATCATCTATTACAACACTTGATGGTACAGTTCCACATCCTATTTACTGTCTCTTTCTACCCCTTTTCTGCTCCAGATGATAACAGTGAGCTGATTGAGTCTGCTCAGAGGGACGAAACTGACCAGCTTGAGACCTCTGTGGATGGCCTGAATCCAACATTCACACAACTTGGTCTCCTCAACAGGGTTGAAGAGGTAAGCAAGTCTAAACTTAAGTTTAATTACATTATATGTGAACAAAACATTAAATCCTGTTCATGTGTGTGTGTATGTGTGTGTAGTCTCCTCATATGGTTTGGATGGACAGGGTTATATGAGGACAAGAGACATTCAGAATCAACCTTCTGTAACTACTGTGTGTGTGTGTAACCACCTCATATGGTATATAGGGGCAGTGATATATGAGGACACTAGACAGTCAGAATTGACATTCTATAACTGTGTGAACTACTCTAAACACTATTCTGCCTTTCATTCATCTCTGGAGTCAGATGACATTGTACAAACTCTATGGAATATCTTAAACCTCCATGAAGTTTGATAGATATCTTTACCTCAGGATCTTTTTAAAACCCTTTTACATCTGTAATTATGACGGTCCACCCAGTCTCTTTTGTTCTTTTTTTAATCAAATGTCAAAAAAAAATTGGACCAGTGTCAAAAGTATCACCTGGTGTGCACAACAATATCCTCGTTGGACAAGTATGTTCAATGTTTGGGACCTGTATCCTCCTTCAAGTGGCGTGGCTATGAATGCAGAGGTAAGATATTTCGTGGATTGGTACAAAGTGCGTCTTGGGGTATTAGGTCGGTATATTTGCTGTGTTCAAATGTACAAACCATTCTATAATGAAACACTTATGACAAATAATCCTTAATTCACAGCATAGGATGCTATATCAACTATTTCCAAAATTGTGAAGTTTAAGTAGTTAAAGAGTGGGATATCATTTAAATTACTTTAAAGTGTTTTATTTTGCCTCATTGGTACTGACAAGATCTCTTATGGTTTAATGCTATAGGTTCTTTTCCAATACACCAGCTGTTACACTTAAAAGTGTAAACATGGGCAACAATTATCTCTATAAAAGGGGACATTTTTGCATGTTCATGTATTCCAGATCTCTGTATTGCTCTGACAGGAACAACTGTGGTATTTAAACTTGTACGATATATTCAAAATGTCTTCCAGTTTGTTCTGGCATCAATCCTCAGAAGAGTTACAAATGATAACCAACACCCATCACAGGTGAGTGGAACACAGAACAGAGCACATGGGGTTTGTTGTTGGTCTTTAGCTGTCTATCATCCGATGAAGAATGCACACCGGACTCGGAAACACAAGATGACGACGATGATGATTATGATGATGATGATGCAAGCATCCCCATTACGCCTCATCAGTTGAAACCAGGACGGATTCAAGTGAAACCAGTACTACCTGACGCTGGAGCATCCCAGTCGTCAAAAGGTTGCCCAACTCTTCCAATGCTGTTGAAACCTCGAGTTACCACGACTCAACACAGGAAAAGTGTGAAGTTGAACTTAACAGACAACAAGTAACTACAAACGATTCCTGTTATGTTTGTGGTAAGCCAGTTTGATTTCAGAGGCCGACCATAGGACTCATCTCACTTGCAGTTCTTTCAATCAGGCATAGCAGTGGCTCAGCGCACTAACCCAAGCACTGTTTTTCGTTCTTTTCACAAATGCACAAGGCTCGGCCTAACGGCAGAGCCTGACAAAAATAAGTTCAACTCATTGGTGTTCCTCTCCACGGAAGTCTTTAGTAAAAGGCGAAAGACTTGTGCGTTATGAAGAGAAACCAAAGTAAGTACCGCCCTCCTGCCAAGAGCAGAAGGTAACCTAGTTGTCCCACTCCGATATCTCATGGTGAGCCTCGGATGACGTGCCGTGTTCCAGATCCCAAGCCACACCCACTAACATGTTTAAAGAAGGTATTCCCACAGCCACACCCATTTTCATATGATGAAGAGGACATTCCAACATGTTACATAGGGCGATATCGTCCAATTTGACGATTTGTTTTCCTTTCATTAGAGGGGGAATCAGTAAGAAGTATACAGGGATTTTTGTTTACAACAATGTTTTTGAAGGGTGCACCGTTCCCAGCAATACTGCAATACCGGGTCAATGCGTGGAGTGAATGAAGCAAGCTCCTTTTTCATCTCCCATTGCTAAAAATCTGCTTAATAAGTTATCCTCATATAGAGGATATATCAGATATTAAACTGATAAGAACAGATTTTTTTCTTTCGAAAAAATTTATTGATACTCATACAAAGGATTTCAATTTCTTTTCACGATACAATTAATAAATATACAATAAATAGTGTTTTAAAACATATACATTTGTATTTTAGCAGTTAGGGACAGTTTTTTTTAAATTAAGAATTTCACCTAGAAATACATACATTAAAAGGTACACGCTATAACATTTCTGTTGAGCAGGAGCGGGGGGTGGGTCCCTACCCGGGCAACTCATTTTGCTCCTCCAAACAGAACTGGTCTCTCGGGTTCCCGTCTTGGTGCTCAGAGGAGATCCTCACCCGATGCTCCTTCCCACCTGCCTCTCCCGGAGGGTCAGGCCGTTGCTGCTTTGACCTCTGTATGTGTGGCTCCGGCTCCTTCGTCCGAATGGGCACAGAGGCGATTCTTCTTTGTGGCTGCGTCCTTGGCCTGTCGCCTGCAGCTCCGGCCAGTTGGACCGTCGCTGCGGCCATTTGGATCACAGCCACGGGGGGGATCTGCATGTGTCTTCTTACCAGCAAGTTTCTGGCGGTCCACATTGCATCTGTAATGGCGACTAGGGTGAGCCGCTGTTTGGCAATGTCCTGAGCTGGAATTTGAGTGGACTGGCTCACCCCATACAGGACCAGCTGTGCTGTCAGGACCTCCCTTGCTGGCAAGTACGGGAATTGTAAGGAGCCGGCCTTTGCCCACTGGTCTACAGCAGCACTGCACTCCCAGAGCAGATGCCTCACCGACTCTGGGGCTCCACAACCTGGTCGGGGACAGGTAGAGCTCGCAGACATGCCCCGGGAGTGCATTACGGCCCTGACTGGGAGGATCTCGTGAGCCACCATCCATGACAGGTCCCGGAGTCTGTTTGGAAGAGCAGAATGGTTCACGTTGCGCCATACCATTGATGGCTCTCCAAAGGCAAGCCCGCGCACTGGGCTCACTGGTTCCCTCTCCTGCACAACAGAAATGAGACAGCGGTGATTAGTAAGGGTCTCTAAGTCCTCCTTCTCAAGTTCATATTTCTTTAAAAACATCTGAATAAAAGCATAGGCTGGTGGCAGGTTAAAGGATGTCGGTTTCCTCAGATCTCTGGGTATTAGTTTTAAACTTTGGAGGTACGACCCCATCCAGAACCTTGTCATGTCTGCAGTCTTTTGGTTTCTGGATGGGGCTGTTGCAGCCATGATGTGTAGTGCGGTATATCTGCTTCCTAGAAAAAGCAGCAGGTCCGGCACTCCTTTTCCTCCTTTTTCCTTTGTTTTTTTCATTTCGCTTCTTCTCAGGCGCTCCCACTTGGACCCCCACAGGAAATAAAAGATGGCTCGTTCCAAGTCTAAAAGCACTTTCTTCGGTGGGATAAAAACAGAACTGATGAGTAAAAGCAAGGGTAAAATCACAGATTTGATAATTAAAACCTTCCCTTCAAGCGTCAGTCCTCTAAGTGTCCAGTATCCCAGTCTCTGCCTAACTTTCCCTACCACGTCAGGCCAGTTTGTTTTCCCACCCCCCTCCCTGTCGAATTTGACCCCAAGTATTCTCTGGTCAGTCTGGGTCACAGTCAAGGGGAGTCCTGTCCTGTCAGTCGCCTTCCACGGTCCATAAAATTGAGCTTGGGTCTTGTTGCGGTTGAGCTTTGACCCAGAGGCCCGTCCGTACCAGTCAGTCAAGTCAAGCGTCCTGTTGATGGATAAAAGATCAGTGCATAAAATATTTATATCATCCATGTAAAAAATGCACTTGGATTTCAGTCCCCCGCTCCCTGGTATTGTAATCCCACTGATCAGTTTGTCTTGTCTAAAAGCCTGTGCCAGAGGTTCGATACCTATAACGTAGAGGAGGGCAGATAACGGGCAACCCTGACGGACACCGCAGTTTATTTGAACTGCGTTAGTCAGATGCCCGTTAGCAAGGAATTTGCTGGTGATTCCCCGATACAGCAGTCCCACCCAAGTTATCATCCTTTCTGGGAAACCCACCTTTTTCAGCACCTCAAAGAGGTACTGGTGCGAGACCCGATCAAAGGCTTTCTCAAAATCTAAATTTAGGACTACTAGCCGGATGTTTCTGTCTCTCGCATAACAGATGGTGTCTCGGATCAGTACGAGGCTGTCCGTGATCTTCCTCCCCGGTACGGCACAGGCTTGATCCGGGTGGATTAGCTCCTTTAAAAACACAGATATCCGTGCTGCTAAAAGTTTGCTAAAAAGTTTACAGTCGCAGTTTAGAAGAGTGATCGGTCTCCAGTTCTTTAGGTCCGTTTTGTCCTTGTGGAGTAGAGTAACTATCCCTGATCTAAAGCTGTCAGGGAGTCGGTCTAGTCTTTCAAAGTCCGTAAAAACAGTGAGTAAGTCTGGGTTTAAAATATCCCAAAAGGTCAGATAAAATTCCCACGGAAGCCCATCCTCTCCCGGAGACTTCCGTGTTTTAAAACTGTTCACACCGTTGTTGAGCTCAACTGGGGTAAAATCTTTTGTTAAAAACTCACTGTTCTCAATCTTTTTTTCCATATACTTTAAAACGTCTTTTATGGCCTCTCCTTCTACAGGCTTTTCTTTGTAAAGTTCTGAATAAAAAACTTCTATTGTGGACATTATATCGTCAGTTGTTTCTGCCACTTCACCATTCTCTTTTTTTAATCTCGAGAGGCCTCCCCCTTTGTTTAAAATTTTCTTGAAGAAGTACCTGGTGCACTTTTCCCCTTCTTCTAAATCCCTTTCCTTGCTTCTTATAATTATACCCTTGCTTTTTTTTTCAGCTAAAGACAACATCTCCGCTTTTATTTCATTTATTTCCTCATTAAAATCCATGCCCTGTTGGTTTACTTTAAAATATCTCTGTAGTCGCTTCTGCAGGCCCAACATGCGTCTGTCGTCCCTATCTTTTTTCTTCTTCCCTGCCTGTCTAAAGAAAGTCTGGGTCCTCCTTTTAACCATTTCCCACCAGTGTGCACGTGTCTCGTATAGGTCTTGAAGGGTCTGCCACTCTTGGTACTGCTCCCTGAACTGACTAACTAAATCCTTGTTTTCTAAAAGGGAGCAGTTGAGTTTCCACAGACCACTTCCTGCTGTCACACCCGGGGACAGTGAGAGGGTGCATGAAAGCATAGCGTGGTCCGAAAAGAAGACAGGTGACAATCTAGCATCAATTGGTGGGCAATCTCGTGTTAAAAAAAGGTCTATTCGAGAGGCTCTGGTACCATCACCACTGGACCAGGTGAAGCCCTCCTCTCTGGGATGCAAGGTTTTAAAACAGTCCGTCATCCTAAAATCCTTGCATATATTCTGTAATAAAACCGATGTTTTGTCCACTTTATAGTCTTCCCCTACTCCTTTTCTATCGTTTCTATTAAGAATGCAGTTAAAATCTCCTCCTATAACTAAGGGTGCCCTACCTAACATGTGGACCTGCAGGTCTTCTAAAAGGTCATACCTGTCATTTTTGTCGTTAAAACCATAAATATTTAGGAGCTTAAAATCCTTTCCCATAAAAGACAGGTGTGCTAAAATTGCCCGGCCATCTCTCACCACGGTGCTGCCCTTCACCTGGATAAGGGGATTTTTTAATAAAATGGCCACTCCATCGTTTCTGTTTTCATTTGATCCACTCCATATGGAAGTTTGTGGCCATAATTTTTCCCACTTCCTGTAGTGGGTTAGAAATGGCAAGCCACATTCTTGAATCAAAAACACATCTGACTTGAAGGAATTAAGAAAGGATAAAACAGTCTGAGCTCTAATCACTGACTTCACACTTCTAACATTGATGGTTGAAAAGGTTAAAGGTTAAAGAACAGATTTTTTATTTATTTTTTATTATTTTTTTATTATGAAAATTCTTTACACAAATCAAAATGTATACACATTTACAACTTTCCATTTTCACGAATACCCCACACAATGCATTGAAAAATACATACAATTACAAGTATCTGCACACCCACAGAGAAACCTGTACGAATGATGTTCTTAACGCCCTAAAGAAACAGCACAACACTATTGTCCCGCACCTTAAGGACTCCCCCATCTCCACCCTAACCCTCCTTTCCATCTTCCCAGGGCAGCATGCTTCCCCCACTTCCTGATGTCCCTTTCCACCCTACCCTTGCAAAAACAAATTGCAGCATGACGCGAGTTCACAAAATCATAGACAACCCTTCTTTTCACTGAGTCCCTCATTCCTCTTGCATTTAAAGACAGAACTTTTACTGAACCCATAATACAGAAAAAAAAGAGTTCTAAATCAAAATCCAGGACTCTTAAGAGCAAAATGCGTCCCTATCCATCTCTTCAGCCCAGGAAAATGGCACTGTGTTGGGGGAATTAGATGGTCTTCTGGGCCCATCATATGCATCTTCTCCCAAAGGGGATTCCAGCATGAGCAGGCCCGCAGGGAGGTCAAACTCTAGTCCCAATCCTGCAGTTAGCATGGCAACTGCGTCCCCCATAAATTGTCCTAAACCCTCCCCAACCTTTTCACCTGGGCCTCCACCTTCTGCTTCGTCAGCAGCTCTCCTTTGCCGCCCTGCCCCGTCTTCAGTCCCACCCTCAAACCCTCCCTTTTTGCCCTGCCCATCCTTGCTTTCCTTCTTGGATTTTTTGCTACATGCCCCCTCCTCATTCTTTCCGTTCTCCGTTGGGTTGCCGTCTCCGAAAACCTGCGAGACCTTCCGTGCCCCTGGCTTTGATGAGGAGGAAAATACTACAGGTGTGGGCAAGGGAAACCCCTCCCCCACGCCGTCGGTAGGTACTTGTGTCCCCACATCTGCTTCGATCTCTACACGCAGCACTGTACCAACTCCTCTCTCTGAAATTATCGCACCTGCTCCCCTTTGTGCTGGGCTCTCCTGGGAATGCCCTGCTTTTTCCACCACTTCTCCATGAAGGACACCAGTAGGTTTGGCAACCTCTGCAAATGTTCTCTTCCGACCAGGACAGCTCCGGAACAGGTGGTCGGACTCACCGCATCCATGGCAAGTTTTTTGCACCGTGCAGTCCTTGGCTGAGTGTCCAGTCTGCCCACAGAAACGGCAGCGATCTCCAGCGCAGCCTGCATCGTTATGGCCGGACTGCCTGCATTTCCTGCAAAAAGCTGGTTGGCGCGGGTAGAAGAGGTATCCACGATCTCCCCCAAGGCTAAAAACAGCAGGGGGGTGTGCTAGGCCATCTGGTCCATTCGGGTCTTCATGCAGCAGCACCTGAAACTGACGCCGCCCGGTCCAGAATCCAAGGGGGTCCTTAATGTGCCGAGCTGTTGTCACCACATCGCCATACTGGCCCAAAAAAGTGAACAGGGCTTCATCAGCAACAAAAGGGTTGTACATGTGTACTGACACGAGTCTGAAGTTCGGTCTGTCGAGATTTACAACCGTGTAGCAGGATAACGGGCTCACCCCAGCTTCTCTTCTGCAGTCTTCAGCCACTCTTCTGTAGGTGCAATCGTCAAACAGGGTTACATCGAAACTTTTCTCCTGCTGGTTCCACTGGATGCAGCAAACCTCCTCGATCTTCAAGTGCAGTTGTCCGATGATGACTTCTTTGCCAAAGAACACTCAGCCCAAACTTTGGAATCTGCTGCTCGTACGCGGCCATTGCCCCGTCACCGTTCGAACTCACTATATAGTAGTTCTCTGCTTCCACCACTTGATCTTAGCCAAAAGGCCGAGAAGCGATGACCCCCAACGGTTTGCTTCCAGAGACAACCTCCTGGGACGGTTCTCACTTGTCATGGTGCAGTTGTATGAGGCATTGGATGCTGTGGATGCTCAGCCAAATGGAAAAGCTGTCCTAAACTAACTTCAACTCATTGGTGTTCCTCTCCAAACACAGCCCTGCGAACAATCGAAAGCCGATATGAGCACGCTGATAACGGAAGAATCTTCTGAACACATTTACTCCACAACAAAGGGCAAATAACAGTGAGGAGAATCAGATTCAGACCTTCCAAAAGACCACACACAATCTCACACAGTCATCGAACAGAAATGCGCAGCTTGTCGGTGTCCATCTCCACATGGGAATCGCTTGGTTTTTATTCAACATGACAATCAGGGGAGAGCGCGAACGCAGTCCCCCACTACCACAAATTATGCAGTCGAGATTTCTACATTTGAGAAATTCGCAGAGCTCAGTCTGCAGTAGTGCAAAGTCTACAGTCAAGTGCGCAGCGACTATAGACAATAACGTTTTGTGATTGGTCAGATCGACCGTAGACTTCCAATCAGATCTTTGGATTCGACTGTAGACGACCAATCACAAGTCGAGCTGCAACAAAATGAATACTAAGTAGGAAGAAATCCGAATTTAGCGTTCCGAATCTACCGTTTCCTGCCGCGCTGAACTACAGTGTTCCTGGTGAGACTGAATTCATGTATTCTTCACAGTATTTATAACCATCACTGTTTACGTAATTGTCCCAACAGTTTAGTAAACATTTTACCAGTGAATACATATAATGCAAAGGCAAACTAATATATGGAAGTGTATATAATAACATTGAAGGAACTGATTTGAATTTACCAAGAGACTATTTCACACCAAAATCATTAACTGCTTCACAGCAGTCAAATTCTGACCTTTTGATTATTAACCGTTTGGTTTAATTTCATAGAGCCAACCTTAATATTTATTTTTTCACATTTTAATCAGGGGAGAGCGCGAACGCAGTCCCCCACTACCACAAATTATGCAGTCGAGATTTCTACATTTGAGAAGAGCTCGAGTCTACAGTAGTGCAAAGTCTACAGTCAAGTGCGCAGCGATTGTAGACAGTTAAGCGTTGTGATTGGTCAGATCGACCGTAGACTTCCAATCAGATCTTCGGATTCGACTGCAGGGCTCTCAAGTTTTGAAGACAGGCAAGCGTGAGATTTCCATCAGCACCCGATACAGCTGACCGTTGCGCGCGCCGGCATCGAGCCGAAAAGAGTTGTTGACGGGGGACGGGGGGGACGGGGTGCTAGTGACTATTTCTACTCCGAGAAAAGTTGTTGACGGGGGGGGGGGTGCTAGTAACAATTTTTTTGCTCCATCCCAATGCGCGCAGACCGGCGTCGGAGCTCTGCAGCGGAACAATCGATCGGCGTATTGAGCACCCCTGCATTCAAGCATTAAATAGCCGAGAGGTTTTTTCAGCGTGAGGAATTCGATGTGTGGCGGGAGTGCGTGAGATAAGACCGAAATGCGTGAGTCTCACGCTCAATGCGTGAGACTTGAGAGCCCTGCGACTGTAGACGACCAATCACAAGTTGAGCTGCAACAAAATGAATACTAAGTAAGAAGAAATCCGAATTTAGCGATCTGCTCACAAACAAACTGCAGTAGATCGCTGGAGGTCTTGGCACACTCGGCACTTTGTTTTCCTGGACACTTGGACACATGGTTGACAACGATTATTTACATTTTACTTGAGACATTATGGTCAAATTTCCCACCATGCAATGCTGTATTTACATATCAAAAGCCAACCTAAAATCGCCAGCTTTATCTATTCATCTTCAACAAATGAGTAACAGTTCAACAGTGAGGTCAGATAAGACTATGCTCAATAAAACTGCTGTTAAAAGTAGTTTGATCGACATTTTAAATTCAAAGGAAAGAATAAAATCACATTCTCTGCTTCGCTCACATTACAACCACTTCCTGTTTCTTTGTTCACTGCTGGTGCGCTACTGACATCTACTGGTCTGGAGTATGAACAACGCTGGTTGTTCAGCAAATATAAAGAATACAGTTCTACAATAGACTGAACAGGATCATGAAGGATTTATTGCAGGTCTGTTGTATTAGACTGCTTTAGGTTTAGCGATGAATTGACAACTGGTTATATAGTGTATGTTTCTGTGTTTGGCTAACAGCTAAATAATAACTGATATATCTTATATTACTTAACTTTGTATGCAAGACCACACACAAGAGCTGTCAGATTGTTCCCTCTTGGGAAATGAGTATTATGAAGTTTAACAACAGATGTAATCAATGTAATTAAATTAATTAATGTTTTCCATGTATCCTCAAATCTGGAGAGAAGTGCAGCAATGTATTACATTATACTCTATGTCTGTCTCACCAGTTAAACGTCTATAACAGCAACTTACATCACATACTTAAAGAGATAGAGAATCTGAACATCACATATCAAAATCTGTATGCAAGACGAGGTCATGTAACTCAGAGGGACCTGGTGGTAGTTTTAATTATATTGTTTTAGACACATTTAGCGGGTGCACCGTTCCTGGAGGTACTGCAATACCAGGTCGATGCGTGGAGTGGACGGAGCAAGCCCCTATTCCATAAATCAATTTAATATATGGTCCCCGGGTAGGGGACGTATCAGATATTAAACTGATAAGAACAGATACTACACTTGATCTTAGCCAAAAGGCCGAGAAGCGATAACATGACACAGCAGCAGAGGAGGACCCAATGCTACACACAGTCAATCTCACTGATGGGTCTGGAACTGACCTGCAACTCTTTGTATCGCCATATGAAACAGGAACAATGTACAATAGTAAGAATGTACCAGTGGAGTTGTTTCCTTTGCGATATTTACTACATACTCGAGTTCGCAGCTTTGTCTTCTTGTTTATTTCCGGACACGTGGTACGCTGTCGTCCAATAGGAAGTAGAAACACGATCAATATAATTCCCGACTTGTAGACACGTTGGGATTTATATGACAGGACTTTTTCTTTGCTCCGTCCCGATGCGCGCAGACCGGCGTCGGAGCTCTGCGTATTGAGCACCCCTGCATTCAAACATTAAATAGCCGAGAGGTTTTTTTCAGCGTGAGAAATACGATGTGTGGTGGGAGTGCGTGAGTTAAGACCGAAATGCGTGAGTCTCACGCTCAATGCGTGACACTTGAGAGTTGATGTTTATAAAAGTAAGTCGTTTCTTAAACGTCATGTCACGAAGTTGTGAGGAGGGGGAAAAGTGATGTAACTACGCTTCAAAACTCCCTGAACGACAACAACTGGAGCTCTGTCTCTGTCTCTGGTGGAGAGCAGAGCTCACGGCACATTTCACCGTCTTCAGCCTCTCACAAAGTTAAGGAAGAAAACCCAGCAGTGCAGTCCACTCTTATTTGAGTTCCCGGATCATACAAAGCAGAATATAAACATTCAGGACCAGGCACGTGCACAGATAGAGCCCTAGTGGTGCTCAAGCACCAGCCCATTTGCCCTGGATGAGAAAAGTGCCCTTTTTGCTGGAGACAATTTTTTTTCATTCATCAGTATTTAAGAATAAAAGTTACTCTCTCTCTGTCATAAACTCTCCCCAAATGTGATTTGATATCCGACGGGGCATTTATTTGAGTTCTTCTGAGAATTTTGCCCCGACGTGCTCCGCGACGCTCACCCACACACACAGGTCATGACGGTGTTTGTCCCCTAACGTTGTTTTGTGATAAATCAACCACAACATTAGCGCTGCTGAAAACATGACGTCATAACTGGTCGACGTCTGTTCCTAAAAAAAAACCACACAAACTCAGAAATCCATGATTTCAAAGCCTTGCAGCTGTTTACTGACGTCATGTTTGAGTGAGAGAGAGAGATAATCTTTTTTGTGTTGTATAAATGATGTTTAGACCATTTTGAAAGTATGTTTATAAATGTCACGAGAATTCACAGCCAGAAAATAGGAGCTAAACTATTCTAACAATGCTAGCTCTCGGTGTCATGCTATCCTTGTGCCTCATTGTTTTATCTCTTTGTTTTGGCTGTTCCAGTCTTACAACAGACAACACGGTTCAGCTAAAATAGTTTTAATTTACAGTAAAGTAACAACACAAGTGATCCAAACTATAGTTTCTCCTCTTCATCACTTTCAAAAACACATTTTCGCTGCTTCTGAATTTCCTCTTGGCTGTTGATGTCTATCAATATCGCTCATTTTGAAAATGAGGTCAGAGGGCAATACGCATCCGTATCAGACCAGCGAGGAGGGCAATACGTGGCTGGCATGACGGCCCATTATCCAATCAGAACACTTGTAGCCTACTGTTGTTGCCATATAATAATTCAACTTTATTCATAAAGAAAATGTAAGCTAGCTGTCTAATCCTGCCCAGAGGAAATGCAGGTCGAGGACAGCATCATTGGTGTAATGCTGCTTATGCTTCAACTCTGTCAGAATTTTGTTTTTGGCAATGGGTGCCCTTTTTTTTAGGTTTGAGCACCTGCCACCCAAAATGTCTGTGCACGTGCCTGTTCAGGACGCATAATGACGAAGAGGCCAGCGTCCAAATGTGTACCGTTAGCTTCCTAGTGAATTCTAGAGGTCATTTATAGTCCTGAATGAAGTTTTAAAACGCTGAAATAGCAGAATAAGATGTAAATATGTAAAAGTGCGGACTAACTCGTTCACACGGCACCAAATGTAATCTGATCAAACTGACATTGTCGGTCAACTATGTCAAGTGGCTTCCAATGTAACAACTGCAGTGGTTTGTTCGTGTAATGCGCTGGATGACCTTGTTTTATAATACTGTATAGAAGCAAAGATGGACTCGTCCTGAAGTACCGTTAACCAGCCGAAAAAGCGGCTGAAAGTCTACACCAACGTTAAACTGAGGCGAGCATGACAGCCCGAAGAATACACGTTTGATACGACTCAGTTTTTTCTCCGCAGAATTAAAAATGTAGCATAAAAACAAGACATTGTATTGAGACGGGCTAGCTCGCAGTTATCATTAACTTATAGCTGGCTAGCGCTATCAACACAGAGGTGCTGCGGTGAAACACGATAAAGAGTCGAACACTATAGTGTATACTTGCTTCCTGACAGTTGTTGTCTTAATAAAGTACGCTCTATTGTTCCCATTAAATATGTTGAGGTATTAAGTCAAAATTAACTTAGTGCAGGTTGTCATCATAAAATGATAATTGGTGAGGTGTTCCTGCTCAAACAGCAGCGATGTCTCGCATGTGCTTGACCGTGTGCAAAATGACGTCATCTGGAACTGTGTTATAGCTAGCTGGATGTAGTGATATTATATTCTGATCCAAAAATAAATTTGCCTTGAGTTAAAACGTTTTAGAGACCAACAGTGGTTTTCAAGCAAACCTTCAGCACATTTTAATATTATATATTATATATATTAATTATTAGATTCCAGAATCCTTTATAATAAATAATCTATTCATATAGAAATCGTTATGAAAACAAATAATACATGAATTCATAAAATAAATGAAAAAGCACATCACAATAGTCTACATGAGTAAACAGACAACTATGTACTGAGGGAGCACAACAGGCAGAAGAACCACAAGTTATTGTGTCCAATGCCATTAATACTGTGTATAATTCCATCCGGAGGCTTTCAATGGTGCCACGGTAGAAGGTGCACATGATGGGAGGAGGAGCTCTTGCCTTCCTCAGCTTGCGGAGGAGAGGCGCCTCTGGGCTATCTTCAGCAGTAATGTGGTGTTGGCTGTCTACGAGAGGTCCTCGCTGATGTCCACCCCCAGAAATCCGGTGCTGCTCACTCTCTCGATGATAGCACCGTGGGTGTTCAGTGTGGCCTCTCCGGAAGTCAACAACAATCTCCTTGGTCTTGCTGTTGTTGAGAAGGAGGTTGTTGTCTCCGCACCATGTGGTTAGAAGGCTGACCTCCTTCCTGTACAGACGGTCTTATCATCCTTGGTGATGAGACCGACCAGAGTGGTGTAGTCTGCAAACTTGACCATGTGATTGGTGCTTGAGATGGTTTTACAGTCGTGGGTCAACAAGTTGAACAGCAGTGGACTGAGCACAGCCCTGAGGGGCCCCTGTGGTCAGTGTGATGCTGCTCGAGGTGTTGTTGCCGACCCGTACTGCTTGTGGCCTCTCACTCAGGACGTCCAGCAGCCAGTTACACAGCGAGGTGTTGAGCCCCTGGTCAAGTTTGCAGACAAGTTGTTGTGGGATGATGGTGTTGAACGCTGAACTAAAGTCAATGAACAGCATTCTCACATATAGTCCTTAGTGTCCAGGTGTGTGAGGGCTGGATGGAGAGCAGAGCAGATTGCATCCTCAATGGACCGTTTGGCATGCTATGCAAACTGAAAAGGATCCAGGGTGGGGGGGGGAGAATGCATTTGATGTGTGTCATGGATAGCCGTTCAAAGCACTTCATTATTATGGGGGTAAGTGCCACTGGACGATAGTCAATGAAGGACGGTGTGGGTTGCTTTTGCACAGGTTTATGGCGGTGGCCTTGAAGCACGATGGAACGGCAGCTTGTCTCAGAGAAGTGTTGAAGACATCCGTGAAGACATCCTTAAGCTCCTCTGCGCAGTCCTTCAACACACGACCAGGGATGTTGTCTGGGCCTGTTGCCTTGCAGGTGTTGAGAGTGTCCTCTTCATGCTGGCAGCAGACATGCACAGCACCTGATCGTGGGGAGGGGGCGGAGTGTTACATGGACGTGTGTCTTGTAACTTGAATACCAAGATGACTACCTCCAAATAGTATGCAAAGTTGTAGTTTCGTATTGTGACATATGTAATCATTCTATTAATATTTATGTTATTTTGTCTCTAATTGCTTCAGGGTTGTTTTAGTATTTAAAACTAGCAACATATATGTCATTAGCATAGATGCTATTAACATTATGACGAACATGACTGCGTAGTATCCCAATAATAATCTGCTGCTGGTGAGTTGTAGCTCAAACAGTTATATGTCACAGTATTCCTATTTCGTTACCCACGTGGGAACTAACTAGTTGGATGCATATTTTCTTCCTTTTATTAAAGTTGTCCTTTGTTTGTAATTTTAGGCTAAAGAAAGATAAAGAAATCAGGCAGCTTGCATCGTTTAACAAAACTACAAGTCCCAGTAGCAGCCTGAGCAAGGCATCACCGGAAGTTGGTCGTTTTGGTATAAATACATCTCCGTGTCCTCCCGGGGTCCTTTCCTGTCAACGGCCTTTCGGAAGATGGCGGTGCAAATCTCCAAGAAGAAGAAGGTTAGCGCTGGTTTATCCCCATGTTACTCTCACAGACAAACATTTGACATACAAATGGCTTCATATATGTCAGGATGCAACCGTTACGTGTTCGTCCCGGTGTCAGTCGAACTTGTAAACGGATTCTCCGGACAGGATTAATCCAGATGGCGCCGACGCCGCGTCCTCATTTGGCTCGCCAGCATGGCTCTCCACCGGGGCCGGCTCCGAGTTACAACCCGCTACCCGCAGACACGAGTCACGTACCTCATGTAAAACCCTCCTGGGTTGTGTATTTATCACTGATTTTATCAGACTTTCAAGCCCTCTGAAATATCTCTGCGCGAGTCCACTTGAGGGGAGTTTGTTTTAAAATGTGCAGTAGCTTGAACATTAGCTTCATAGCCAAATGAACGGCGATCGAATTAAAGTTGGCGAACTTTACACTAAATACACCGGTATCAAGTTTAGAAAACCACACGTAATGTATACAATGACGCTGTGTACATGTAATGGAAACGTTTATTGGCTACAAAGGGTGGTGAACATTAGTTAATATTAAATGACTGTTCACGAGTGTCGGCAACATCGTATTCGGCTGAAACTGTTGAGTTGCCTTAGAGTACTGCAAAACTTACAAGTCATGATGTTTAATTAGTTATTTTAAATATACACGTTACAATTCCAAAACTTGACATGCGATAACCCTGTTTCTGGGCCTCTTTCTGTGATACTCACAGCTCTTGTATTTGTATTAATTCAATATTTTAAATATGGAATTTGTGCTCAGTGGAGCTTCCCTATAGTTTGTGTTTTTACTGCGTTCACTGGATCTAACCCAAAACTAACTCACTAGAAACATCAATAGTGTGGTTGGTTTCCATTTATTTAGAGTGATGCATCAAACACCATTGTATAGTTCTTTGTCTGAGGACAGCGAAACATGAGATGTAATGCTTTGAGTGGGTCAGGAACCATTGTTACTGTAGTAAAATATTACAACACCTGCAGTTTATATTGAGAAATGATGCAGCTGCAAATGTTTACAAATCTTAAATGACCTCCCTTCAGTGATGATACTAGGAAGAGACAGAAATGGGACTCCGGTTCTGGGGGTTACTGGTTCAGGGCCACGTTCTGCTCCAGTTCCTCAGATCAGGGAGTCCTCTTCACATGAAGATACATTTGTCTGAGAAGGGTCAAAGTGTCAGGACAAACGTGTGTATAAAATAACATACGTGGGACCTAATGCAGTGAATGTCAAGTCCCATGTTTCGCTCAGTCAGCTTTACAGCTTTACTCCTCTCTCCTCAGTTCGTCGCAGACGGTATCTTCAAAGCCGAGCTGAACGAGTTCCTGACCCGTGAGCTTGCGGAGGATGGCTACTCTGGTGTGGAGGTGCGTGTGACCCCAACCAGGACTGAGATCATCATCCTGGCGACAAGGTGAGTGTCCAGCCCTTTTCATTTGTGCAATAAACACAGACGTATACATAAGTTGAGACCATAACATTTAACACCATCAAGCAGATTTCACATCAGATGGCAGAGACTATTGTACAGATTGTGTTTGTTCAGTATCCCTTCAGTGAAGAAACGATGACGAGTCGGAATAGGGTTCTGGTTCTGGGGGTTTTCTGGCTCAGATTCACGTTCTGTGGTTCTGCTCCAGTTCCTCAGAGCAGGGAGTCCTTTTTAGTTGAAGACACAGGCATTTGTCTGAGAAGGGTTGAAGCAGCACAATTGTCTGCTGAATGTAATCTAGGTGTTAAAATTGGCTACAAATCACTGCTGTCCATTTGAACCAAAAGGTGAAGGCTAAACTCTACATGGGTTAGTACCTGAGGTGGTTGTACAAATTATTCAAGGACCATTATTCTGTAAAATTAGATTTTAATAATTGTCCGAATGCATTTTAGTTTAGCATCCATTGTAGCATGTGATAAAACTAAATCCAGTACATGTGTTGAACTCTTTAGGACCCAGAATGTTCTGGGAGAGAAGGGCCGTTCGGATCAGAGAGCTGACCGCTGTGGTCCAGAAGCGGTTTGGTTTCCCTGAGGGCAGCGTGGAGGTAAGAATATACAAATAATATGAAGTAAAGTGCTCACTAAAATACATGAATGCAGAACAGTGGTAATGCCTCTAGTTTAGACCAATGTATTGTGGTTTAGTACGTACATGGATATCAATGAAAGTATTGGAAATTGATTGCATCCAAATCTTATCAAAATGTTCCGGATGACAAGGCACTGTTAAATTGTGACCTTCTTTTGCTCGTCCAGCTAATGCTTGGACAAAAGTTGATAACTGTACAACACACTGTAATAGATTGTTACTGTAGTAAAATATTACAACACCTGCAGTTTATATTGAGAAATGATGCAGCTGCAAATGTTTTCAAATCTTAAATGGCCTCACTTCAGTGATGACGAGACGGAAATGGGACTCCGGTTCTGGGGGTTACTGGTTCAGGGCCACGTTCTGTGGTTCTGCTCCAGTTCCTCAGATCAGGGAGTCCTCTTCACATGAAGATACCGAGCGAGGCATTTGTCTGAGAAGGGTCAAAGTGTCAGGACAAACGCGTGTATAAAATAACATCTCTGGAGTCGTTATCTTTTCTTATAGGCATGTTAAGTCTAGAAAACATGAATGTATTTGCCTTACAATGCCAGCATTCAGGTTGTTTCACCGATTATCTTTTTCATGTCCCCTCTCTAAGCTGTATGCCGAGAAGGTTGCCACCCGTGGTCTTTGTGCCATCGCTCAGGCAGAGTCTCTGCGCTACAAGCTGCTGGGAGGCCTGGCTGTGCGTAGGTAAGCAGTGCTTTCTTGACTTGACATGTTAACCATCAACTCTTCCTTTATCCATAAAGCTGTTTTTTATTTTATACATGACAGGCAGCCCTTTTTTTAAACATATCAGCAGTTAAAATGTGTTGCATACAACAACAAACGTTGGCAAGATTGTCGGGATCTCTTCGCTGCAGGGGTCCGGCTTTAATAATCCTGTACTTCAAAACATATCAGAAATGTTACTTTGCCAGTCTGTCGAGCACCGATCGATAACTGAGATTTTAAAAGATGCTAAAAGCAGGTTTACGAACAAGCCCGTAATTACTGGAAGTTGTTTAGATAATAACCCTGAATAGTGATGTAGACCACACGGATAACTAAATCTACCTGCAACCCTGATAAAAGATAGTGCTTCTTTTTAAAATGTGAGAAAGCACTGATGTCCATAAGCAGACCAACTACATGTTAGTTTTCATATTCATGGATAATATATTTGGCTCAAAATAAAATTAACTGACAACACAAATGTAGGGAGATAAACCTGCATGTCAGAAGCTGCAAGTATGACATTGTTCTGCATAAACTATCTAATACATTCACAACAGAAAGTGGTGTTTATGTGGGCACTAGGTAGAAAGCAACAGTGTTTGTAGGCCTTGTGTTGAATCATTGATTTTTATTTCTCTGCCCACTGTAGCGAGTGAGGAGAATCTGCCAGTAGTGAAAAAAGCGAGCTCGCAGACAGACTGGGATCGACATCGAGCGGGTCAACGTCGTCTTCAACTACGACATGGCGGAAGATTCTGACCGATTTGCACAGGGTGAGAACTGCAGATGAATATACCGTCACCACTTTTTTGTTCTTCGTTGAGTGTTTGCATTCTGTGAAGTTGATTTAAAAGTTTTTTACTGTTGTATATTGTGGCCCACTTTACGTTATTGTGCAATTATTTATTTGGTGTTCCACTCACTCTGGCCCTTTTCTGCACCCGTCAGGTTGCCCGTGCCGGTCGCTTTGGCACAAAAGGCCTAGCAGTAACCTTTGTGTCGGCCGAGACCGACGAGGCCAACACGCTGAGCGACGTGAGGGACCGCTTCAAGGTCCACCTGGCCGAGCTGCCGGTTGAGATCGACAGCTCCTCTTTCAGTAAGCCCTCACGTTCCCCAATGTAGAATGATTGTAATTTGTGGATAAATGGGCTGAAAGCACTTTCCCTCAAAACGGCTGTTTTAATCCAGGGCGATCTTTCCCGCTAAAGATGATTTCATTTTTTAAAATTTCATTTATTTATTTGTACAGGGACCGTACACATTAATCAACCCATGGGTAAATGTGTTAACGTTAGCTAAGGCTAAATTTCAGCTTTGGTCCCTGTGGCCAGATGTTACAGAGTAAGAGGTTAACACACTAAAGGAGTAAGAGGTTAACAGATGATGAGCTGCTGTATTCAAGCTTTTTAGTCATCTTGACAGTTGGTGCTGCATGTGACTGTGATTCTCATCAAAATGGAAACCGCCCGCACACGTTTAACCTGAAACGTTGGTATCATCTGTCTTTCAAACGCTCATCTCGTGTCTCCTCCTCTCTCCTGTTTAGACGAGCAGTCCAGATGAGTCCTCCGGCCTAGCCGAAGGCTCCTCTTCGTCGACTTTGAAACAGACGTTTCACAGTTTATTTGAAAGCTCTTCCAAGCTCTGTTTGGAAGGGTGAGGGGTTGTTTTAGTTTTTTTGATCAATGGAATGAAAACTTTTTATAAAATGCCAATTTTACTGTTGTGGTCTCTTGCGATTATTTCGTCTCTTCTCCATATTCAGTCATTCGTCATAAAAACGTGTATGAAAAAGTGATTTTTAGCCTTTATTTATTCAAACTAGTTTGTATAGGAGGTTTGGTGTTTTGGTTTTTCCCCACTGCAACAATTGGTCTTTATAAAATGACTTAACCCTCCTGTTATGTTGCGGGTCAAATTGACCCGTTTCAAAGTTTGAAAATCTAGGAAAAATACTTCTAAGTACATTTTCTGTATAAAACTTCTTCTGCTTACCTTATTTAGTGTAATCAACGTAAAAAAAAATACTAAAAAAAGGTCATGTATTTGCAACCCCCCCTGCAGGTTTATATAACAGAGATGATGTTCCCGGGTCAATTTGACCCGGCTGTGAAAGTGAAGGCTAAAAGTCACCAAAAGAGTCACGTTTAGACTATTTCTTTCTTTGTAAATGTAGGGCAGTCTTTCTTACTCCCTCCCACCAAGTTTCAACACACACACTAACACACGCGTGCACAGACACCAATACACACACACTTTACAGACCATGTTTATCATCTCCTAACTTTCCCCCTAAATACACCTTTATTGGACATGGGACACTAATGTGAGGGTTTCTTTCATGTCTCAACTAATACATATGTAGTATAGTACTTCTAATATACTGTCTGACTGGGAGAGACACACACCCTGTCTCATATCAATTTCAGACCCACACACATTCTCTTTCTAACGACCGCACCTGTGCGAGAAATACAGATACTATTTTGACAGGAACCTTTATCATTCCCTGCGGGGAAACTCCACGTATCAGGGGAGGGGCCAAACATACAAAATGGTTGCTGAGAAGTCCTACAACATTACACTCTGCAGATACATACGACTGCACCAAGAGGATGACTGTGCTGGCCTTTGGTCATCTTTTATCATATAATTTATGCATCTTAACACTAAAAATAAATAAAACTAACGTTTACTTTCAATACAAATCCTTTATGACTCATTTGGCTTGATTTTTAGTAGTCGGGTCATTATGACCCTGAACAGCACAGGTGTCATCTCTATTTATCTACATCACCCCATGAAAGAAAAAAAACTTACAAAATGCAAATAAAATTTAGGAGAAAATACATGTTATGGTAGACTAATGCAATTTAGATTTAGATTTTTTCAATGTACCTAAAAAATAGTTTGAACATGTATTTTTCATTAAAAACGAGTGAGTGATCCTGATTGAACTCTGATCTATGTAGGGGTAAATAACTCAATTCCACTAAAAACTGATTTAATTGTTAGTAATGTTGTTGGTGATGATGTACAAACTATAGGTTTTAGAATGTTTTGGTTTCTGACCTTTTGGATGATTCAACATTAACCGGGTCAAATTGACCCGGGAACATCACGGCTGTATGTAAGAAACGAACATAACAGGAGGGTTAAGAACAGTTTTGCCCCGTGTGGCAGCCCTTTGAATTTCCAATTGAATGCCTCCAATCAACAAAATCACAAAATGAAATACTTGTTACTCAATGTCTGTTTCTTAGGATCTAATCTCACTAAACTACAATCAGATAATTGTACTGTACTTGTTTTGTGCTAATTAGCCAATGTAAACCTGGTAATGCTATTGGTGTAGTTACTGTCCAATAGAGTTTAGCACAGTCTGATTATTTTGTGTGGGTCGCCACCCCAATCCACGTTGTTTGATGAAACCGTAAGCTTTTATAACTACGTTGTTTTGATTGTTCTGACCAATATTATAAGTTGATCTGATTAAGAACAAATCTGAAACGCATGTGGTAATAAAAAATATATATTTTAAGAACAATGGGTCCAATTCCCTCTGACTGCGTCAGTGCTCGGGACCCTAATAATAACAAATACATTTTCATTATTCTAAAATATATATATTTTTTATGTACTATTGGACGAACAAAACAAGAATTATGAAGGTGTTACTTTAATCTGATAATAGTGAGGGCATTTTCCTGCTGCAGCGATGCCTCTCACCTGGAAAAGGCTGGAAATACCTTGAGTCATGTTCTTCGACTTCTCCAGTGCCTTCAACACCATCCAGCCTTTGCTTCTGAGGGACAAGCTGGAGCAGACCGGGGTGGACCACCACCTCACTGCATGGATCCTGGACCACCTCACTTTGTATTTTTAGTATTACTTATTGTGTTTGTATGTTTTATGTTCACTGTATGCACCCATACACCCATACACCAGAACTGTAGACATGTCAGCTGTGGGGTTCCACAGGGGAGCTGCTTGGGCCCTTTACTCTTTTCCATTTTCACAAATGACCTCCCTTTGTCAATTAAAAATTCCAACATGGTAATGTATGCTGATGACACAACACTGTACAGCTATTCTTCAAACACACTGGAACTTGCTACCATTTTGAATCAGGATCTGGAGAGAGTGTCTGATTGGGTGAAAGTGAATAAGCTAGCCCTGAACATTTCTAAAACTAAATCCATTGTGTTTGGCTCTAGGAATACACTTAACGGTGACACACAGCTTCACCTGTCGATGTCTGGCTCAGCGATAGAACAGGTCCAGAAGGTCAAACTACTGGGTGTAGTGTTGGATGAACAGTTGTCATGGTCTGAGCACATCGACAGCATTGTCACTAAGATGGGAAGGGGTATCGCTATGACCAGAAAGTGTTTTGCTTATTTAACTCTCCCTATTGTTTGTCAGGTGTTAGATTCCCTGGTCTTTTGTCATCTGATGTACTGTCCATTCATATGGGCAGTGGCTGCTAAGGACATCCACAAAGTACAAATGGTTCAAAACAGAGCTGCCAGATTAGCTCTTCAGTGTTCAATTCGAACTAATACTGCATATATGCATCTCGCCTGTCATGGTTCTCAGTTGAAACTCAACTTCACTTTTGTCTTCTCATGTTTTTCAGGAAAGTAGACACCGGTATATTTCTTCAATCAGTTACAATACACATTTAACAGACATAACCATAACACAAGGAATGCTATTTTAGGTCAATTGATACCGCCAACCCCAAGAACTAACCTCCTCAAACGTACTGTTATCTATCGTGCAATTACCGCTTGGAACCTACTGCCTCCTAAGTAACAATTTATCATTCAAAAAACAATTAAAGGCGCACCTAAGAACATTCACCACTTGATGTATTTTATTGCTTTTTAGTCATCTGATTTTCTTTTTCTTTGTATGACTTAAGTTGATTTGCATAACATAACATATATCTTATCCTTCAACTGTACTGAGCATCTGACTGCACCATTTTTATTATTTTTTACTTTTGTTGTACTATTTTTAACTTGGTTTCACGATATGTTTTGTATGTTTTTGTATGTATTGTATTTGGTCCTTTCTGTGGACCCCAGGAAGATTAGCGGTCGCTAAGGCGTCAGCTAATGGGGATCCAATAAATAAACAAATAAACCAGAACAAATTCCAGGTAGGTGAAAACCTACTTGGCAATAAATACAATTCTGATTCTGATTCTGATTGTCCACAGTATGTGAGGATACAGGGATGTGAGTCAGACCGGGTCTCCTGCAGCACGGGGGCTCCACAATGAACCGTTCTGGCTCCATTCCTCTTCACCATCTACACCTCGGACTTCAATTACAACTCTGACCACGTCTCCCTGCAAAAGTTCTCTGACTCTGCAATCGTCGGCCTCATCTCTGCCGACGATGACAGGGCATACAGAGAACTGAACCAGGATTTTTTGGAATGGTGCCAGCAGAACAGCCGCCACATCAACTCCAGTAAGACCAAGGAGCTGGTGGTGGACTTCCGCCGTGGTAAACGCACTCCTCCGGTACCGGTGAGCATCCAGGGACTGGACATTGAGATTGTAAAATCTTAAGTACCTGGGTGTTCACCTGAGCAACAAACTGCACTGGGCTGACACGCACATGCACTTTATAAAAAGGGACAGAGCAGACTCTTTCTGCTGAGGAGGCTGAGGTCCTTTGGAGTGCAGGGAGCACTGCTGAAGACCTTCTTTGACTCTGGTGGCATCAGCCATCTTTTATGGAGTGGTCTTCTGGAGCAGCAGCATGGCAGCGGCTGACAGGAAGAGGCTGAACAAGCTGATAAAGAAGGCCAGCAGCGTGCTGGGGTGTCCTGTGGATACTGTGGAGGTGGTGGGGGACGGGAGGATGATGGCAAAGCTCTCGTGCCTGATGAACCACGCCACCCACCCCGTGCATGACACTCTCGCATCTTTGCACAGCTCCTTCAGCCACCGGCTGATTCCTCCCCGGTGTCTGAGGGAGAGGTACCACAAGTCCTTCCTTCCTGCTGCTGTCAGGCTGCACAACACACTGCAGTAGATCGCTGGAGATCCTGGCTAACTCTGCACTTTACTTTACTTTACTCAGCACTTTACTTTGTTTTCGCGCTGTATATTTAGTATTAGTATTTGGTTTTGTGTTTTATATTTATTTTCATTGATGCTCTGATGTGCACCGCTGCTGTGATTTTTGAAATTTCCCCACTGGGACGAATAAAGGAATATCATATTTACTGTATTTTCTGAATAAAAAACAAAAACAAACATTTAATTAATGGTGAAAATAATAAGCAGATACATCCATATTGAAAAATGACCGTCATTAATACAAATCAGTAGAAATCTGCTGAACCTATAAACCGCCTGCAGCCGAAATGTCGAAACAGCGTCAACGACCCGGCTGAAAGGGGTATGACGTGTGACGTAGGACGTGAGATCAACCTGCTCTTCAACTCTTTATTCCACCCGCCAAGCCGTCCCAGGTTGTCCTTTCCACCAGACTGCTTCCTCGGTCCTAAGAATGTATTAAACATATTTGAACATCAATATATCAACATACATTTGTAACAAATACCACAGAGTATGGCAACTCTGTGCTGCTCCTCGCGCAGTATTGATGAGTGCTCGACGTTCAAAAAATTACAAAAAGACAAAATAATATTATTTTTCCTGTAAAAACACCCAAATAGCACTACAGGGGCAACTGTGGCGGGAACACATGTGATTTAGTGTGTACCCCATCTCATAAATCTCTGTGCAAGTTACTTGTTTTATGAATGTGTTATGAGAATTCTTTACGTTGCCCTAAATTACCCACAATTCCCATGGGCAGCCGAAACAGCCACATTTAAAAGCCAATAACTGTAGAAACCAAAGCGTTTAACAATGTGAGAACAGTATCAGTGAAGTGACCTTGAGCTGTAGAATAAATATATCGTAAAAGTGAACAAACAGAAAAAAATCTATACATATCTGCACCGCGACTGAGAACGGTTGGACCGTCACGTGACAAAGTGACGCTGACGTCATATGTGACATGGTCGACACCGGTTCTACTCCTGCTCGAGAGTCTGGGAGAGTCTCAGGGACAGTAGGCTCCTCCCACGAGTGGGCGGGGCCTCTGGCAACTAGGACGTGTACCCTAGAACTCGCAGGAATACAGGACTGGTATAGATAGATAGATAGATTGCTCTTTTTAATGACTAGATAGAGCCGGTACGCTGATGTGGGAGGGGTGATGCTGCACGGACACCATCACCAGCAGCACCACCACCACGGCCACAGCCACTTCTTCGTTCGACCTGTTTTATTAATGTTAATCTATACCTGAAATGTTAAATATAGTGTTCAGTCCGGGAGCTCCTGTCCAGCGCTCCTACCTCCTTTGCATCACATGACCCTCTTCTTTGTCCTAATTTTAATGATTTTTAAATATTGTTAAATTTGTTATATATAATACAGTGGCGGGCCTTCAGTGAGGTCCTACACAGTCCCACCCGAATTAATCCACCTCTTATTACTATCATTATGATGCCATGGCTCTAGACCAGGGCTGCTCAATACCTCGATCGCGGCCTAGTATTGGTAGATCGCATGACATAAAAAAAAATTGGCCCGCCCCCGTCATTTTCTCTATAGCACGTCTTTGTTCATTTATTAAACTAAACAGCCGTCTGATGTTGATCGTATCTACACAACAGCATGTCATTTCTCTCGGCTCTGTCTCGCGCGCTGCAGAATGCGCGCATCGGGATGGAGAAAAAGAAGAAGAAAAAAGTAACTTGCACTAGTTTGTTCACTAAACAGGGCATTGTCGCACCCAAAGCAGTTTCACCGTGATGATAAAGACACATAACTATTCACTGAAAATAAAAGAAAGAAAACAAATAATTTGCAACATAGGCTATTTGCCATTTTATTTTGTGCCAAACATACATACACATTTAATAAAAAATAGAATGCATTGTATGCCTACTCACCAAAGACTGATTATTTGAACACAAAATCCATCCTTCTTTCTTTCCTCAAGAAGACTTCAATGACTCTGTTGTACAGTCTATCAAATTCAGTTTCCTAGTTCTGAGGTTCTGCATTTACCTGCCCATAGGCCCCGCCTCTCAATATTGGTAATCCAATCAAAAGACGTGCAGCACTCCGCCTGCTCGCTGCTCCTGTGCCGGTTCCGGGGCCTTCTAGAAGGCCTACAGGAGCCAACTCTAAAGCTGATTGGTTGACACAACATTGTCATTCCCATTCACTTGAAGCTACCAGCGCCCGCAATGTTGATTCTGAAGGCCTAAGGGCAGATGTTAGCCCCCTGGCAACACACGATGGCTGAATATGATTGGCTAAAAGATCTAAGATAAAGACCAGCCCTC
The DNA here is from genome assembly GCF_029220125.1 of Pseudoliparis swirei. Classification (NCBI taxonomy): domain Eukaryota; kingdom Metazoa; phylum Chordata; class Actinopteri; order Perciformes; family Liparidae; genus Pseudoliparis; species Pseudoliparis swirei. Next base: position 23,115,833 of record NC_079407.1, read on the forward strand.
CAAATCTCAACCTGGCGCTGGCAGCAGCACAACCAAGAGGAACGCTATGAAATTAAGAGAATAACTCTTACTCTGGGAAATAATTGAATACATATTTGTGGGAAAATATATTTAGAAAAAAATATATATTCTGATGATGTTTAGGCCAGCAGAGAAGGCCTTGCTGGCCCTGACGGCCCGCCACTGATATAATATGGTTAAAGACTTTGTGCTGCTTAGCCGTGAGCCTTTTCTGCCTCTACCTGCTGATAGGGCTGTCACGATACCAACATTATAACTAATCGACGTGTTTGTTTGTTTCATGTTTGGGCCCAAAGATCAACGCTTGATCCAGGCTAATACAAAAAATAAAAAACACTTCTTTACATTAATAATACAAATAAAATAATAAAGTTTGAGAAGACTAATGAGGACGTTTCAATGTTAAAATGGAAGTAACTGAAGTCCTGTGTGTCAAAGATGTACACCTGCTGTTGAAATACATTGTTCCAAAAAAGTTAATATAATAACTAGCATTACCACCAACAGGAGCACTTGCATTTTGGCCAGAATGCAGAGAAGCAAAAGTAGTTCACAATTGGCTTTAAAAGGCACGATACAGCACACAATTACTCTCACTGACAGGTCTGGAGGGTGAATAAGAGTATCCAACCAGGAGCAGGAGGAAAACGTCAAAGAATCTGAAAAAAAGGAGCTTCCTTAAAACAAGTTTAGTAAACATTTTACCAGTGAGAAAATATAATGCAAAGGCAAAGGGAAGGACACTTATCAGAGGCAACACAAGTCTTCTTGGTCACGTGACATGCTCTGGTCTCATCACAAACAATGATCTAATTTACAGCCACAATACAAACAGTTGAAGCAAGAAAAAAGACTTATAACAATGTTCCATCATTCACTTAATGGGAATGTATGTAAACTAATATATGGAAGTGTAAACAATAACATTGAAGGAACTGATTTGGCTTTACCAAGAGACTATTTCACACCAAAATCATTAACTGCTTCACAGCAGTGAAACTCTGACCTTTTGATTATTAACCGTTTTGTTTAATTTCATAAAGCCAACCTTAATATTTATTTGTTCACATTTTAATCAGGGGAGAGCGTGAACGCAGTCCCCCACTACCATAAATTATGCAGTCAAGATTTCTACATTTGAAAAATTCGCAGAGCTCAGTCTGCAGTAGTGCAAAGTCTACAGTCAAGTGCGCAGCGACTGTAGACAATAACGTTTTGTGATTGGTCAGATCGACCGTAGACTTCCAATCAGATCTTTGGATTCGACTGTAGACTACCAATCACAAGTCGAGCTGCAACAAAATGAATACTAAGTAGGAAGAAATCCGAATTTAGCGGACAGGGTCCGAATCTACCGTTTCCTGCCGCGCTGAACTACAGTGTTCCTGATGAGACTGAATTCATGTATTCTTCACAGTATTTATAACCATCACTGTTTACGTAATTGTCCCAATAGTTGAGTAAACATTTTACCAGTGAATACATATAATGCAAAGGCAAACTAATATATGGAAGTGTATACAATAACATTGAAGGAACTGATTTGAATTTACCAAGAGACTATTTCACACCAAAATCATTAACAGCTTCACAGCAGTCAAATTCTGGCCTTTTGATTATTAACCGTTTGGTTTAATTTCATAGAGCCAACCTTAATATTTATTTTTTCACAGTTTAATCAGGGGAGAGCGCGAACGCAGTCCCCCACTACCACAAATTTCTACAGTAGTGCAAAGTCTACAGTCGACCGTAGACAGTTAAGCGTTGTGATTGGTCAGATCGACCGTAGACTTCCAATCAGATCCTCGGATTCGACCGTAGACTACCAATCACATGTCGAGCTGCAACAACATGAATACTAAGTAGGAAGAAATCGGAATTTAGCGTTCCGAATCTACCGCTACCTGGCGCGCTGAACTACAGTGTTCCTGGTGAGACTGAATTCATATATTCTTCACAGTATTTATAACCATCACTGTTTACATAATTTCCCCAACTGTCTTTTGGTCGTGGACCGAGTCGTTAGCTAGCTCGCTATCCTTCAACACAAGCTGCCGTGACTTTGCCCTACTACTAGTTCACGGTTAGCGTCTCGATAACATACCTCATAAAGTATAGATTTTATTTGCTATATTCACTACTGTCAATATCCACATTGTTTTAACCCGTTAACTCTGAGCACACTGTTCGCGTGCTTGAGCGCGCCGGGTCCGGTTACGTTGTCTCGGGTCTCTAAAGAGAATCAATCTCTCCAGTCATTATTAACAACGCAAAATTCAATTTTGCATCCATAAATAACCCGTCACTCACTAATCAGCTGATCATCAACTATTATCCAGTGTTTTAGAAGTTAGGCAGACAGTATTTTGGAAGGTTTACATTGTTCCCTGCCTTCAGAAACACCTGCATGAAGTAGGAGTGTTTATAATAACCAAGACAAGAGAATTTAAGAGCTACAACTACTTCTGTCAGCGTGTTTTTTTGTTTCCAGTGTTATCTGGAAGGCTGCACTTCTTCCCAGGCTTTGGATATGACGTGAGATTACAGAATATGGAATAAAAGTAGTTCCATATTTCTGATATCTTACTGGTAAGATTGCATGCACACTTGAATGTTTTTGCCATGAATGTACCATAAAACAAGCTGAAAAGTCCATAACATTTCAGTGGAATCAGTCTTTCTCGGCCCAGGAGTTATTATGATGATATATGAGTTATAACATTAGAATAACTCTCCCAGAGATCTCTATTCTGAGGAGCTGTAATCAGGGCAATATTGTGGCCTATTGTACTCTGACGTTCATTGTTGTATTAGTAATTAATGATTATAACATAACAATACCTCGTCTAACAATAATAACACTATATTGTTGTCGTGGTGTTTCTCTACAAGTGTATTTGAGTTACTTTAGAAAATGGCGAACCCCATCATACGCATCGTCAACCCAGATGCTCCTGGACATCCTCAGCAGGCCGTCATCGCCACCAAAGAGGCCTGGGACTACAGGGAGAAAGAAAGGTCTTCCCAACCCACAGGAGCTGCTCCACCCGACCTCGGCCCTGGCCCACGCCGAGCTTCTTCAGCAGAAGGCGTCCGCTCCATCGCGTCAGCTGTGTCTGGGAGAGCTGGTGGTTCCATTCGCCAGTATGGAAATGCACCGCTCCACTGGCTCGTGTGTGATGTGGGCTACATGAAGTAGTAAGCATGTTATATTATCTTTATTATATTAATACCATCATCATGCATTTTAAGTACAATGCATATGGCATGCTTAAAATAAATTATCTGTATATATGTTTCAACAAAACTATCATCCGTGTTTATTAATCTTCCCACATTATCTCAGTGATATTAATGATACAAGTACTAAGTTGATGTATATGATTCCAGCATGCTGGACAAGCACAGACTGGAGACAACAAACCCACAGACAAAGGGAAAGGTGGGAACCAGTGGGTGAAGGACTTCCTCACCGAGGATGCAGAGCTTCCCACAAGTCTCCAGTCTGCTTGAGGCCCACATCGACAGGTGTATCTGGCCAGAGAGGGTTTGAGCATCACACCTTTCAGGAGATGTGGGAGCTCTACAGCCAGTACCTCGCCCAGGAGGACCGGCCAGAGCAGGTCAGTGCTGAGCAGAGGGAGCTCACTCAGAAGGCCCACAGTTCTGTGAGGAGGTGGCTGCACACACCAGTGACCCACATCACCAGCGTGCAGATGAAGTGGTTCAGGAGGTTCATCAAGGAGAAGGACCACGTGAGGGTTGATTTATTTATTATTTAATGTGTTTTGGAGATTTCTTTTATTACAAAATTGCTACGTCATAACATGTTGATAGTTACTTTACATTTGTTGTCCATTAACCACAGGTTAGCACCAGGTGTGATGTGTCATCATGGCCAAATGATGAGGCTGAACTGGTTGCTGCAAGCCAGGCTGTGGAAGGTAAGAGATACATAAGTAATAGACATCAAAACTTTTACGAGAAAATACAATAACACTAAACAATATTTTCTTAGACTTGCTCAACTCTGAAGAGGCTGCACGTCTGGGAAAGACGAGCAGCCATTCCCAGGGTTCCTGTCCTACAGAAGGGACCAAGCAGCCGAAACAGCCTGATCCCACTGTCCGGCAGAAACAGCCTGAGCCGCCATACTGGGCGAGGTCTACAGTACAAGCGGAAGGGTGCGGAACAGCCCTCAGCAGTGGACTTAAAGGTGTCGCGGGTACAGAGTCTCCCAGTCTGTTCATGCTGTGGACAAGCGACCCAGGGACATAAAAAGTATTTTAAAAAAGACTTTCTGCCCTGTCAAGTTGATGTCCACATCCAAAGGTCTGAACAGAACTGTGTACAACAGCTATGAACACTTCACATCTGTTGTGGATAGATAGATAGATAGATAGATAGATATATACTTTATTAATCCCCAAGGGGAAATTTGTCGTGACAGTAGCAGCAACACACAAGAAACTGGAGCAATAACTGCAAATTAGATTCTCATACACACACTCACACACTTGTAAATATTTGAGTCATGTACATACTTGTGAATATTGTAAACATGTTACATTGTCATGCAGACCACAAGTCCTTCCTTCCGCTGTCAGGCTGCACAACAAACTGCAGTAGATCGCTGGAGGTCTTGGCACTCAGCACTTTGTTTTCCTGGACACTTTAACCGGCTTGAAATTCACTTTAGTCACTGCCTTGTGTATCTATTTAGTTTCCTCTGTATATTTAGTATTTTAGTATTAGTATTTAGTATTTTGTTTCTATATTGTCATGCTTTTTTTGTGCATATTGTAAATCATTTACATTGTCATGCAATCTAAATTAAAAGTGTTTTTCAGACTGTTCTCCATTTCAAGCCCTTCATTCAATAAAGTGGTAAGTGTTACAGTAACATCGAGTTGAGGAATATCAGCTAATGAATATTGATATGGGGTGTATTTGTTTTCATGAAGAATAGGAACATGGATATATAGTGACAGATTACACATATAAGTGCATATGCTTATATTACAATATCATCAGATCATTTTGTAAAACAAAACATGAAACAGCCTCAGAAATATAAAACTATTTGCCTGAATTTGAAAAGAAAGGTGACAAGTATCATTTTGGTTTTAAATAAAGTGTTTTTAATAGGAAAAAACAGTACAGTCCCCTGAATTAATGACACAATTTGCCAACACAAATAAACTTGAGATTCTGTATTCATAGCACAATTGTATTATGGCTTCAACAGTAATCCATTAAAAAGCTAATTACAAAATGAAAAGGCAAATTCCACACATACAGAATCAATACAGATGATGTCAACAGCGAGGCTTATTCTAGACTCTAGACTCCTCCAGTGGACTCCTTCCAATTCCCTAAATGTCATGAATCTTGTGTGCATACTTTCCAGTGCCGGGTTTGAATAACAAAATTCTGCTGCTTATGCATAGTTTGGCCAGTTGGGTGCGCCATTATCCATCCTGCCCGTTTAGATTATTCCTCTGCAGATGAAACACCTGAAGGCACCATGACGTCTTAGTCCCACAATGCAGAATTTGCCCTTCAGGGGGCGACACTGATCCCATTTCGACCGTAGACTCTAAGCCAATCACGTGAAGGCGAATTGCACTTCGGTACGGCGCACCCCCAATTCGCAGAGCTCAGTCTGCAGTAGTGCAAAGTCTACAGTCAAGTGCGCAGCGACTGTAGACAATAACGTTTTGTGATTGGTCAGATCGACCGTAGACTTCCAATCAGATCTTTGGATTCGACTGTAGACGACCAATCACAAGTCGAGCTGCAACAAAATGAATACTAAGTAGGAAGAAATCCGAATTTAGCGTTCAGAATCTACCGTTACCTGCCGCGCTGAACTACAGGGTTTCTGGTTAGACTGAATTCATGTATTCTTCACAGTATTTATAACCATCACTGTTTACGTAATTTTCCCAACAGTTTAGTAAACATTTTACCAGTGAATACATATAATGCAAAGGCAAACTAATATATGGATTAACATACAATAGCATTGAAGGAACTGATTTGAATTTCAAGAACTATTTCACACAAAATCACGAACTGCTTCACAGCAGTACAATTCTGACAACTTCTTTTCATGATCCCCATCCTCTTGCATTTAAACAAATTTACACTGAACACGAAACTTACAGAATTAAGTTCTTAAACACAAATCCAGGACCTTAAGACCATCGTCCCCCACTCTTTCACCCAGGAATGTTGCACGTTCTAGATGTCTTCACCATCTTGCACAAATTCAGCATGAGCAGTCTCAGGTCAAATCATAGTCAACCTGCTTCAGCTGAGTCCCTCTTCCTCTTGATTTCAAAGACGAACTTTACACGAACTTGGATTCTGACTCAGGACTCTCACAATTGCCGCTCCATCGTCTTCAGTCCCAGAAATCACTTTTGGGGCGACTCTGGGCCCACTTGCATTTCTCCGGATTGCTACAGCCCCGGGTCAACTTGTCCATCCTGCGACACTGGACACCTGGTCTGACAAGATTAAATACATTTTCACTGGACCACCTTACTGCCGTCAGAGTCTTTGCCCCCATGCTGCTTATCTCCATTCACATGCCAACCCTCCTAAATTATCGCCACCTGCTTCCCTATTTTGCTCTCTCCAATGCATTTTTACCAGTTCTCCGTGAGGTGCGTTGAAACTGCAATGTCTGCTTTCGAAGGAAGTCACAGGTTGGTCGGACTCACCACCAGTGGAAGTATTTGCACATGTTCTCTGCTCAGCCACATGTACAACCACTCTCCTGTTTCGCACCTGCTCCTTTGTGCGGCTCCTGACATCCTAGCTGGTTGTATGAACAACCACGTTTCCAGCAAAACATCAGTTGCTACCATCTGCAACATGGTCTTGACAGGAAGCCCGAAATTGACAGCCGTCCATGAATGTATTGACCTGTTGAGTTTAGCTGAGTGACAGTTGCACAAACAGGTATTACAGTGTCATGTTTCGGCTGTGATTTGCAACAGCTGTGCAGAGATAAGCTCACCAAGCTAATCTATGCAGTTTAGCCACTCTTCGGGTTATGCAAGAACACACTGAAACTCGCTGGTCCAGAATCAGTCCTCTTAAGTGCAGTTTGTCACATGATACTCCAAAAGTGAACAGGTTAAAACAAAAAAGGGGTTTCAATGTACTGACACGAGTCTGAAATTCGGTCTGTCGAGATTTACAACCGTGTAGCAGGATAACGGGCTCACCCCAGCTTCTCTTCTGCAGTCTTCAGCCACTCTTCTGTAGGTGCAATCGTCAAACAGGGTTACATCGAAACTTTTCTCCTGCTGGTTCCACTGGATGCAGCAAACCTCCTCGATCTTCAAGCGCAGTTGTCCGATGATGACTTCTTTCCCAAAGAACACTCTTGACAGAACTTTCTCCTCTCCTGTCTTTGCCCGGAACCGTAGCGTGTACCTCAGCCCAAACTTTGGAATCTGCTGCTCGTACGCGGCCATTGCCCTGTCACCGTTGGAACTCACTATATAGTAGTTCTCTGCTTCCACCACTTGATCTTAGCCAAAAGGCCGAGAAGCGATAACATGACACAGCAGCAGAGGAGGACCCAATGCTACACACAGTCAATCTCACTGATGGGTCGGGAAATTAACTCCTTTTTGTTTAGCACCATTATAAACAGGAACAATGTACAATAGTAAGAATGTACCACTGGAGTGGTTTCGTTTGTGATATTTACTTTAAACTTGTGCTCGCAGATTTGTCTTCTTGTTTATTTCCTGACACGTGGTACGCTGTCGTCCAATAGGAAGTAGACACACGATCAATATAATTTCCGACTTGCAGACACTTTGGGGTTCATATGATGTTTATAAAAGTAAGTCATTTCTTAAATGTCGTGTCACGAAGTTATGACAGATGCTATGCATGAATAATAAACATAAATGCTGGTGAGTTTATAAAACACTGTTTATAGTATGTAGATACATATGGGTATAAACAGCCGTATCTCTATATAATATGGATGACGTTATTTTGAGTATTGTTGGAGACAAAGCATACATATATATTTCATGAAACTGACACTCACCGGAGACAGATGGACAAGCGCTCCGCAGCTGAGATTGAACGCCTGTAATTGGTGTCCAACCGAGAGATCCAAGCACCGATCCGAGCCAACAGGTCATCAAACTGGCTCCTGGTTAGCCTGAAGAAGCGCTGGAAGCGGCAGTCATCCAGACGCAGTTCCTGGAGAAGACGGTGAAATTCACCGAGCTGTGTGCAGCAACGGAGGATGTCATGAAGCCAAATACGAGGGCGTCTGATATTCTGACGTTTGTGGGATTTCCAGAACAAGTATAATGCGAAAGTAGTGGTTATTCCTTCCATAGCGGAAATTAAAAAAACATACGGAGACAAGCCAGAGAGATAAGCCCCGCCCCTCGCTAAAGAGCTAAACACTTTTGGTGTGAACGCAGCATAAGAGACATTTACATTTAAAAAAATGTTCTGTGATACAAGACTACATGTTAATTACACTGACTTACCCTATATTTCCAAATGAGATGCCCATCACCTTCTTCAAGTGACATGTCCAGAGG